>NC_091491.1:6992285-7146069 GCF_947461875.1 Haliaeetus albicilla
TGATTTTTAGGGGATATATCGGTAAGTCTTTTGAACATGCCTCTTAACTTCATTACTTGCAGGGGGATAAAATGTTGGGAGGAAGGTTTGTTGGAAGTACAGATCCAGTCATGGAGATGCTCAGCTCTTCCATTACCTGTGATCAAAGACTGTCTGAGGTTGATGTCCAGGGGAGCATGGCATATGCCAAAGCCTTGGAGAAGGCTGGAATCCTATCTAAAACTGAGCTGGAGAAGATCCTGAGTGGCCTGGAAAAGGTACTTATTTCCTTTACATCTGTCACGTGTGCTGGAATGAATGGCTGCTTTTCTGACAGCATCCGTAGTAGCCTCCCTGAGTTGCTGTTCTAAAAAGCATCTTTAAATGTCCCATTCCTTAGAGCTAGGCATGTGCTGAAGTGCTTTCCTGAAAGGGATTGCTCTCCTACATCATAGACATGACAAGCCCATGCGTATTGCACTCGGTACTGCTGGAGACATTCTGGGCAGGGGATCGATGCTCAAACTGCACCCCGCTAAAGGCACCAAAGCCCAACAGTAGGATGTGAACCAGTGACAGCCTGAAGCCCTGATGCGCACACTGTCAATGCTCCTTATGGCAGCCCCGGTGCCTCGGTGAGGTGTGCTGAGTGTGACCTGCCCGCCCATCCTCTTCAGACTGAACATTCACCAGGAACTGTTTCAGTATGAATTAGGCATATTCTTTTTCTGCTGGCACTTGGGATCGTTCTGAGTCTGGCTGCCCGAGTTAGGAGAAGGCAATGCATAGCATTGTATAGGGGTGAAGAGAAGTCAGCAGCTAAGCGCTTTTTTAAAATATCCATTGTTGTTGCTCACCCGCCACGGACAATGGTGACACTATACAATGTGTGTATAGGAAGATCTTTGTGGACAATGCTAAAGCAATCACTGACATTTCAGCTCACTTTGTCGTTGCAATGCTTAAATCCTCCTGTAGCCATAACGCAGCAGGATCATCATGGGTAGAGAGAGGAATCCCACCAAGTGCAGTATAGAATACCAGGATACAGCAAGCAGCCAGCCTTGGCTTGAAAGAACAGGAATGTCAGAGCTTGTGTAAGACTTAACACTTTGATTTCATTGGGAGGGCAGAAGCTGGTATTTGCTGGGGACACTTACAGCCCCCACGCGCAGCAGGGTAACCGTAGTGGCTGACTGGTGTTTCTGCTGATGTTTGTAGATCTCTGAGGAATGGTCTAAAGGAGTCTTTGTGGTGACCCAAAGCGATGAGGATATCCACACTGCCAACGAACGCAGACTAAAGGTTTGGGTCCTCTAACCTCTTGTTCCCATTCCTCTGTAGCTAGATCTGCCTGACGTTAAGTGCATGCTCCTCTGTCCCACTGTGAAATTCCTCTGGACCTTGTGGCACTGAAACCCCAGGTGCACAATCAAGTGTCTCCAACACCCTTTTTGTGGAAGGAGCACTGTACAAGCATAGAACCCAAACTTGCCCTTCCCCAGAAGAGATCCCATGGCTACTCACAGGATCCTAGCGCTGAGTCCCTTGCAGGCAAGGAGGAGGTCTGCTCATGTGGAGTCTCCTTCGTAGAATACAGAGTCGCTGATAGAAATCCTCCTTTTGTCCTCAGGAGCTGATTGGAGACATAGCTGGAAAGCTGCACACTGGAAGAAGCAGGAATGATCAGGTATGTACAGAACTGGTTGGTTTTCCTCCTTCTGTACTCCTCCCCAACCTCAGTTCAGGAGACCATGGACCAGAAAGGCCTTTTGCTGTCCTGCTGGAGAGCAAGATATAGTGAGATTACCACATCAAAATTACTAAATGATGAGAGGAAGATGCAACTTTCCATCACACAGAACAAGGAGGGGTTTACTTTGCAGTAAAAGTGGCCAGTCACTAAGTATGTCACATTCTGCTTTGCCTGTCTGTGGCCAATCTCATACAGGTTGTGACTGACTTGAAGCTGTTCATGAAGAATTCCCTCTCTGTCATCTCCACTCACCTCCTGCAGCTCATTAAGACCCTGGTGGAACGCGCTGCCATGTAAGTCCTCTTCCATATCCATGGCCGTGGCCTTGCTGGGGCTGGAGACTTCTAGGCTTGCTCTTTGACAGATACTGATCAGGGCAGCAGCAGAGTCTCCTGCGGAGGAAGTTACAGACAGGCGGTGTGTGGTAGCACAGGGAAAGAAAACGGACCCCCTTTCTCCACAGTTCATGTCACAGAGACCTTCCTCTTCCCCCAGTCTACCCTAGCAAAGAAATTGCGGTGGGAGGTCCACACAAGACTTCAGAAGGCACCAAAGCCATCTGAAGGAGTGGGGAACTTGAACGTGTTTCAAGTTGCTACGTATGAGAAAAACTCAGCTGTGTTAAGTCCCTGTATAACTCTCCTCTTCACACACCACACTGCCAAATGGTGGTGGACTGGGGAATCTTTGCCTGCCACAGAGGGATTGCTGTACCAGGCAATCTTCCAGGGAAGCCTAGGGCAGACACACCACACTGGAAGATCAGGAGATCTAAACCCAATGTGCTTAGGTTGAAAGGTGAAAGGCAGAGAAAGAGATAGACCCAACTTCAGTACAACACAGGCTAAAGATGTTCTCTTTGCGACCTTGCCAGGAAAGCCTGGAGTGTACCTGCCACTGCCCTCTGTCCTGACAGCAGCTGCTCACCTCTTTCTCTCCTTTCACATGCAGAGAAATTGATGTTATCTTGCCTGGCTACACCCACCTGCAGAAAGCTCAGCCCATCAGATGGAGCCAGTTCTTGCTCAGGTAACCAACCACCTTTCACACTTGGCTGAAGGAAGCCTTCTCCACCCTTGGGGCCCTGCTCAGCTGGAGCCTAGAAGTGCATTATGCTCTGAGGGGGCAGCCGGGGGTGATGAGAAACCAGAGGTAACCCTGCAAACTGGAACAGGAGCTCCCCGTGTTCCTGTGTGGCTCTGACCAACCGGGCACCCAAGCACTGTGTGGGCAGTGGAGGCCGACTCCCTGTATGCTCCATCCTTTGCTAATGGGGTAACATGGAGAATCTTATATGGCTGTTAGCTGTTCCATTTCAAAGGGCCTTAGTGCCTAGTCTCCCTTTCAAGCCTCTTCTGATCGAGAGGGGTTCCCAGGCTCCAGTCTTGGCAGCATACTGCTTGGGAAGAACGTGATGTTTTGTGACTTCACATGCTTCATCTCTCATGTCCTTTCCTAGCCATGCTGTTGCTCTGACCCGTGATTCTGAGCGCCTGGGAGAGATAAAGAAGAGGATCAATGTCTTGCCTTTGGGAAGGTAAGGTCTACTGTTTGTGTAATCACTGGGCCTTGCTTTGCTCTGCAAAGTCTTCAGAGGTGCCTTCCCTGCTTCCTAGAGCTCAGTTTTGGTTGTAATATGCAGGGTATCTTGTGTGACTTGTGTTTCTTTCTCCCCTGGCAGCGGTGCTCTGGCTGGCAACCCACTGGAAATTGATAGAGAGCTTCTGCGTAGTGGTAAATGTCTCCCTATAATTGAGTGGCACAGGGCTACTTGTAATATCTAGGAGGGAGGGAAGCATTGATATATGGGTCCCACAGGCACCGTAATGCACTGTCCTGGAGCCAAAGCCTTTCTTTCATAAGGCTTTTCACTGCAATGAGACAGGCAATGCCTGTGAAGTTGGAGCAAGAAGAGCCACCTCTGCTGCACACTGACTGCCTGGGGCTAATAATAAAGACACCAGTCAGTATAACACTTAAGCATGTTTGTTTTCCTGGGACTATGCAAGGACTCACAGTCACCTGCATGCTTGGGTAGCCTGATGCATTCTAGCTCCAGACAGGCCAAGCCTGACCTCCTCTGTCCATCACCTTCCTTACAGAGCTGGACTTTGCTTCCATCAGCCTGAACAGCATGGATGCCGTTAGCGAGAGAGACTTTGTGGGTAAGCACAACCCAATCACATCTTCCCACCGCTATTTTAGAAACAGGCCTCTGAGACCTTCCCTGTTAAGCTCCTTTAACAAGGGGAATGAAATCCCTCACTAGGAAATAACTCCAAAGCTCCAGTCAGGGCTCCCTGGGTTGTCAAGCAAACAAGCACCTTTTTCACCCTGATTTCACACCGATTTCCTGCCTTCTCTGCAGTGGAATTCCTCTCTGTTGCCACCCTGCTGATGATCCACCTTAGCAAGATGGCTGAAGATCTCATCATCTACAGCACCAGCGAGTTTGGCTTTCTAACCCTCTCTGATACCTACTGGTAGGTCTCTGGTCTCTGGGGAGTAATTCTTCTCAGCTATCCTGTCCTGAGAGACTGAGACAGTGGTTGGGGTCTCCCTGCTGCACAAGGCTGCCACAGCATTAAACGGCTGGCAGAAAGGCAGCCATAGGGTGAATATTCCGCAGTAACGATCACTTATTTCTGATTCTGGTAACTCAACCAAGGCTGCATTCAGCACACACTCCTCCCCAGCAACTGCTGGCAGAGAGAACTTCCTCTTCTGCTGGGATTGCCTGCCAAAGCCCTTCCTTGACTAGCTGGGTTTGCAGTCCTAACACATTTCCTGTCCCTCAGGGCGGCACAAGCACAGCCCTCCCACCCTCTCTGAGTTCACAGCAACACTTAGGCTGGCCTGCTGATACCACCTCTGGAGGGCTTGGGGGCAAGCCTCCTTTTTGCTTCCTCTTTGAGAGGTGGGACTGCATAGTAGCTCCAGACAAGACTGCAAAACCAAAGGCTTTGCTGTGGGAAACATGAGAAACTCAGTTAGTGCACTGCTTTCCCACACCCTAAAAAAGTGTCCAGGGAAGGGGGACCTATGTGTCACTTTTGGAGGACTGGGCCAGTATGCCACAGGACCTGTCTTAGCCTGTGTCTGTAGGGACTGGGGTCTTGCTCACCGTTACACTGCACACACCTTTCTTTCAGCACTGGCAGCAGCATGATGCCTCAGAAGAAGAACCCCGACAGTCTGGAACTGATCCGCAGCAAAGCTGGACGAGTGTTTGGACGGGTGAGCCTGCTAAAGAAAGAAGCGGGATGGGGAAACTGCTCATACCAGGGCTGAAGAATCTTCCTTCTTCTTGCCTCTGTGTGAAGAAATGTGCCCAGTCTAGGCTCTTAACCTCTGCTGGGGCAATGCACTTCACTTCTTACAACTCACTGCCTCACCTGTTTCTCTCTGCAGTTGGCTGCTATTCTCATGGTTCTCAAAGGACTTCCAAGCACCTACAACAAGGATCTGCAGGTAAAACAGATGTTAGTTTTCGCACCATCTCTCTGAGCAGACATGGCCGTCTTCTGCTCCTGAGCAGTCTTGCCACTACATTTCCCTGCACAGACCCTGCTTGTGTGCAGGATGCTGAGAAAGGGGCTGAGGCACGGCACGCTGCAGTGGACAGCCTGGCCCCTAGCATGAGCCCCTGGGATGACATGCCTGCTCTGCCGGCTAGGCTGCTCAGGCTCTTGGGTTTTTGGGCTGCCTCAGGTTGACTTACAGCAATTTCCGTCCCTGTTCTAACGCAGGAGGACAAGGAGGCCGTCTTTGATGTTGTGGACACCTTGAATGCTGTGCTCCAGGTTGCCACTGGAGTGATTTCTACCCTCCAGGTAAGGCTTCAGCCTCTCACTACTGAACATGGTTGGGGCACACATTCTGGGAGTAACACGGGTAAAAGAGCTCTGGACTGGTCCTAAGATGAAGGCTCCTCAATACCTCACCCATACTGCTCATTATGGCCCCCACTGTCGGCTGCTCAGGGGGTCAGAGGGTCCTTTTAGAGCCAGGTCCCTTCCAGATGAAGTCCCCTCACCGTGACCACTAACATGTTCCCGTGGAGGAGCTCATAATAATGTCACCCTCTGACTCTCCTGCAGATCAACAAGGAGAACATGGAGAAGGCACTGAGCCCTGAAATCCTGTCATCTGACCTGGCTCTCTACTTGGTTCATAAAGGAGTAAGTATCAGAGGTAGACTTGGAGCTGCGATTTCTTTGGATGCAGAATACTGCTCAGTGAGGGCCTGAGATGAGGCCTTCTGTTCTGTCCCCAGGTGATGATCAGTCTGGGTCAACAAACACGAAAGCTGGAAACCCATTCTTTACATGTATCCCAAGTAGTGGAACTGCTGCCGGGTGGACTTGATAGTAATTTACAGGTGGAGTTTTACCTCCTAACGCCTCCCCTCTTCACACCCCAGAAAACCCGGATTCAGATTGCATTGCCCTAGTGAAATCAAGCCAACCAAAAAAGACAGCACATCCAATTTTTCCTTTGAAATACACCCCAGTTGCCTGGTCACTGACTGCGGCCTCTGCTTCTCACTGCAGATGCCATTCAGACAAGCCCACACTGCCTCTGGGAAGGCCGTCCACCTTGCTGAGTCTAAAGGCATCACCATCAATAATCTCAGCCTGGATGACCTGAAGAGCATCAGGTTTGTATCACTATTATTTTGCCATGACTCCCCTCAATAGGCACATATCAGCCTCCCTGCATATGGGCCTCCTCATGGTGCCCTTCCCCAAAATGCCTGGGCCAGACAGCACCCCAAAGTCCTCCTGGCCTGAATATCAATGCTGCTACTGCTGGGCCTGAAAATACCAAAGGGGGACAACATCAGTACTGTTCAGCTCCAGTGGGGCACAGGCAGCAGCTCTTGGGAGGGACTGGGAGAAACTCATGCCCTGACCTGGAGGCAGCAGCCCTCTGAGGAGTTTGGCTCCAAACTTCCCCATTCTCCCCTTGGAGCTGACTCTTTGGTCTGCCACAAGCAGCCACTGTCAGGCAGTAGAAGGGCAGAAGCAGGGCTGCAAGGAGGGCTTTCCTCTTGGAAAAAGGCTCCGTCTCCACTCCCTCGCCCTCTCTGCAGGCAGGGAGCACGTAAAGCCAGCCAACAGCACCCAGCGCTCTCCACTGACCCCTCTTCTCTTTGCCTCCCCAGCCCGCTGTTCGGCAGTGACGTCTCCCAGGTCTTCAACGTTGTCAACAGCGTGGAGCAGTACACAGCCATGGGTGGTACTGCCAAGAGCAGCGTGACTGCCCAGATTGAGCAGCTGAGGGACCTGCTGAAGAAGCTGAAGGAACAAGCTTAGAGTGTGGGGAGATATCCCATGGATGCAGCGTTGTGCCTATCACACTAATCTGAAGTTAATAAACACTGTGGTGTTGTAGTTCACTGGAACTCCAGTCTTGCACCTTTCTTCTTGGGGCAAGATTGAGATCGGCTTCCTTAGCCCTCATGAGGCTTGGGGAAATGTTCACTGGTGTGAAAGAAGAGGGTCTCTCCCCTCCCTGGCAGTGGAGCTGTGTTATGGGGTGTTCAAGCTCTGGGGGGCTGGCAGGTAGAGAGCAGCAAGAGTGTCTGTCTACAGCAAGAGACCTGAAAACGTGTCTCTTGGAGGGGAGGGTGATGGACTAGGGAAAGTGATTGTCCCTTTGTACTTGGCACTGGTGAGGCCGCACCTCAAATACTGTGTTCAGTTTTGGGCCCCTCAATACAAGAAAGACATTGAGTTCCTGGAGCACATCCAAAGAACAATGAAGCTGGTGAAGGGTCTAGAGCACAAGTCTTAGGAGGAGAGGCTGAGGGAACCGGGGTTGTTAAGTCTGGAGAAAAGGAGGCTGAGGGGAGACCTTATTGCTCCCTACAGCTACCTGAAAGGAGGTTGTAGCGATGTGGGTGTCGGTCTCTTTTCCCCTAGTAACAAGTGATAGGACAAGAGGAAATGGCCTCAAGTTGCACCAGGGAAGGTTTAGATTGGATATTAGGAAAAATTTCTTCACTGAAATGGTTGTCAAGCATTGGAACAGGCTGTCCAGAGAAGCAGTTGAGTCACCATCCCTGGAGGTATTTGAAAGATGTGTAGACGTGGTGCCTAGGGACATGGTTTATTGGTGGACTTGGCAGTGTTAGGTTTACATTTGGACTCGATGATCTTGAGGGTCTTTTCCAATCTAAATTATTCTATGATTCTATGCAGCACAAGGCTGAATCCAGCAGTGCCAGAGCAGGCTACACAATGTGCTGAGGGAGGCTTGTGGGTGTGTGCAAAGTGCACCTGGTACTGCATCTGTAATACATGCCACATCTCCAGCTATCACTGTTTTTCTCATAGGAGTATGCTTGCCTGCCTGCCTGCCTTCTGGCAGGGACATTAAGTGGCCAGAAGAAGTCTCTTCACCACCTGGCACTGAAACTTGCATAGTCTTAGGCAGGACTTGGTCAGCAAGTCAACCCACAGGTCATCCCAGCCCATCACAAAACCTCCTTTGGCTCTGGTTTACATTGAGGCACAGGGTTGCATGGTCCCAGGACAAGCTCTTTCCTCTGTGACCCAGGCCAAGCTAGCTGGGGTAGAATGCTTGAAAAAGAGACTGGCATGGCTGTCCACCTCTTACAAATCTTACACTATCTTCCTTCCGTCCTTACAAAAATATAATCAGAATGAAGACCAGGAAAAGTGTTACTTGGGGAATGAGAATGCAGCAACCTTGTGTCTTTCACAGGGTGAAAATATTTGATTAAATAAACAATTGAAACATTATTCCCTACTATTGTCCTGCAGTAATTTCTGGATGGAATATGCTGCTGCTTGATTCAAAAGGTAGAGAAAAAACAGTTGTCTACCTGGCACCCACAGCACAGTAGTGCTAGTTTTGTCATGGACAATTTCTTTTCTGTCACAGCATTTTAAAGCTGGCATTTTGCTCAGCACCCTGCTCTCCATGCTGATGCAGCAACACGTTATTGACTCAGTACTGCAAAACTCTGTAACACTCATAGGTAATGGCAGTAATGCAAGCATTGCCTCACTATGTTTAGGTTAACAGCTGCAGCACAGACAGTACAAACTGCCATGAGCTAACTCTCCTGCCATTAACAAAGTACCCCAGGAGACACAAAGTGCTTTCATTCTACCTTTGTGGCATTTGTGCTTTAAACATGTGGGAGAACCACCAGCAACAGAAAACTTCCCTTTCTTCAACACTTCCCCCCACCCTCAGTCTCCCCTTATTCTGGCCCTAAACCTGATCTATTCTCCTGGCATTTAAAGAACAGCACATTTCTATCACCACTCCATAAACCTTCTTTGTGTTTGCTCTGTTACTTCCTGCTGTGTTTCTGTTTTGGCACTTGTGTCTCACTCTCCAGGTAGGTTAGCTGTGGCCAGAAATCACTTATGCACACTTAGCTGATAGGGGAAAGGAGCAAGAAAGGGAGACGTGACACCAACATCCAACACCTACAGAGTCAGAAGAAGGGATATCTCCTCATCTCCACCTCTCAGTTCTTTTTCATCCCATAAGCTTTCTTGATCTGTACCACTCCCCTCTTGTTTCCCTGTCTGTATCTTCTAGCTCCCGCTCAGTACCTTCAGAGGCCTCATCTGAATAGATTTTCTCTCGCTCCCAGAAGCAAACATCTGGCATTGTTGCTTGTGGCTAGTGCCGAGTGACACAGGGCCCTGCCAAACTGAAAGGAAAAGGGAAGTCTTAGCAGATTATCACATCTTGGTCTCCTACTCATTTGAGTAGTTCATAATCACTGGTACTTCGCATCCATCCACCCTTTTCTTAAAATTGTGAAATAATTTAGTTTGGGAGGGACCTGTAGAGGTCTCTGAAGCCCCACAGACACTACAGGAGTGTGTGGTCCACAGTATCTTCAGACTTGCACCATCAACCTACCATGACTCATTGTGATTTGGGTTTTTAAAGCCCTGTCCCTTACCACAGGAAGATCTTTATAGACAGAAGAATCAGAGGCTTGGACACTACTCTGGTCTTGGTCTTAAATCCCTGCTCCATTACAGACCACGGGAAGGGACTTAAGCCCAGAATTCATGTAGGCTGATCATGAACTACTGAAACTCTCAGCGGATGGCTGTGTACCTCTGATCCAACACCCAAGCACATAACAAACCTACAAAAGGGCTCTTGAAACATTACAGTATGTAGTGAACTCTTCTCTGGGTCTCCCCAAGGAAAAGATCTCTAACATGCTTTTACACTCTGGAAAAATCCTGCTGAATATTTTGTCTCCTAAACAAATTGCTATGCCTGGTCTTTTTGATCCCTAGCTCTCTATTGAAGAAGCTGAGCTAATAACATTTCTCTGCGACCACAAGAGGGTTGTGAGAACAGATGCACTGCATGACTGCAACGTCCCCTGCAGGCACCATGGATAAATTTGAGACAGCAATATCCAAACATGTCCATCTAGACTGGACTCCTCTTTGCCCAGGCAACACAAACCAAGTTCATTGTGATTCTTCAACAATTTCTATTCCTCAGGGAGGATTACAGGGAGATGTATGTACAGGTTAAGTGGAAAAAATTACAAAGAGGCCTGCAACTAATGGAACAGAAACTGGAGCTTTCATTGGTATATTTAACCACTAACAGTTTAAATACAGGTAATATTTAGAAATTAAAGCTGTCATGTCACACATACATAGGGTTAATGACATGAAAACACAAATAGCAAAGTAGATACAGGGCAACTCTGAAAGTGCCACAGAGATCCCATCTTCCATTTTCTAGCCTTGTGGGTCACAACTGGTCTCTGGGGGACGCCAATCTTTGAACGGGTTGTGCATGTTCCACATAGCCAATCTTGAGCCCGTATCACCAACACCACGATGTAAAGCCTCTCCTGGTATAGGGTTCATTCTGGATGTAAATCTAGTGCTTACTATTTTTCCAAATCCTCAGCAACCTCCTGTCAAAGCCCAGGATAAGGACAAAGACATTCATAAGAGATGAACACGACAAAAGAAGCATTAAAAATGAGGGACTTCAGAAGAGGAAGGAACCTGGCAACAAAATGGTTCAAAGAGGTTTTCTCAGTGTAGATGGCATGATGCTCTGTGCATCCGCAAGCCTGGAAGTTTGGAAGGGAACAAGGACATCACCTCAGAAAAAAAAGATCATATGGGGAAACGTTTGAGAAGCAGTGAATTAATAGTTGGCTATGAATCCAGATACAGAGTTTGAGCCTTGTTCTGGACTGAAACTGAAGGCAGCACACTGTAAACCCAGCTGCAAAAGGTACTTGCTCATTCAGGCTGGGTAGCCAGTGGCTGCCTGATGCTCGCCATGTCATTCTGCCTGTGTTCTCTCTGCTACAGAAAGCAGCACGCCCTAATCATGCAACCCCATTGTGCCCTAGACTTCATCTTCAGCTCAGAAAGGGGATGAATAGTACAACAGAGAAGAACATAGGAAAGACAGCTGGACTAGGTCCTTTCCTACCTGAATTAGCCTACGGTCCTGTTACAATAGGGCTGGTTAAAGGGCAGAAAAACCCAAAAGGGGACAAGAAAACCGGGATGCACCTCCTGCACTCCCTCAAAGGCCTCCGACAGTGCACAGAGAAAAAAACCATGCCGTAGTAGCACACTCCCTTAGGGAAAGCAGAAACACCCCCGTGCTGCGGAGTGGTCCGAGGGGAGGGGGACCGGAGCGGGGCCGTCCCCGGGGACACCCCGCCCCGCCGGGGCGGGACGAGCCGCCAGCCCCGCTCCGAGGCGTGTAAAAGCGGGGCGGCGGGGCCGGGGAGCAGCGAGCGACCAGCCGGGGCTGCGCTACGGAGCAGGTGAGCGGGGCCGGGCGGGCACCGGGGACCCCCCACCGCCACCGGCACCGGCACCGGGAGCGGGGCGGGCGGCAGAGCCTCACCTCGCCTCGCCTCGCTGTTCCGCAGGTTGCACCAGCTGCCGGGATCGCCGCACAAACGAGCAAAACGTCGTCCGAAATGGCAGCCGAGGTGAGGGTGAACTTTGCTTCTCCGGCGGGGCTGGTCTCGGGGGTGGTCTGGCAGACGCGAGCTCAACCGAGTTAAAATCAAAGTCCCCGGCTAAGCAGCCTGCCGGTGCCTTCAGGTTCTTCCCTCCCTCTACCTGGAGAAACTAATAAGCGATGCGTGTAAAAGCGGGGCGGCGGGGCCGGGGAGCAGCGAGCGACCAGCCGGGGCTGGTCATTCCTGCTAACTTGTGTTTAGGCAGGAGGTACTTTATAGCAGCTTGCGTAAACACTTCTCTGTACAAAAGCTGCATTTTCAGTTTCCCTGGCTGGTAGGTGAGACGTGACTAGTCATCTTAGTGAGTCATGCTTTCTGCCTTCCAAATGGCTGCTACAACCCTGACCTCCTCTGCTCTTGGTTACAGACAAGTGTCCATCCGCTGTCAGGCTGTACTAGCCACTTCTCTAACCAGAGTCCTGGAGCTAGCTAAAATTAATCTTTCAGTTTTGATTTCCTGATTGCAAATGTATCTGTTGCAATGTTTCTGCTGACCCACTTCTTACTTTGATGGAAACCCATAATACTGAAGTTATACCTAGATGCCTAGATATACCTGTTCCTATTCAAGCACTTAGCCTCTGGTGCTGGCGTTTAATTTAGCATCCCCTATGCCATGCTCCTGTGGGCACCAGATGCATGCTGAGGACCTCTAGCACTTTTCTTTTTCAATTCTGATTCCCCCCTCTGCCTTTCCTCACATTTCTGACAAAGCTGCCTCAAAGATACTGAAAAGCACATGCCTACACTCTTACCTCTGTAGGCTCTCTCCTGCTGTCCTCTAGGGCACATTGTTTCAGCAGGGATTGGCAGACACATGGAGACAGTCACTAGAGAAAAAGTTTCTAAGGTTACTCAACAGTGCTTTGTCTGACTGATAAAGCCCTGGCACAGATTAGCTTGCAACTGTTCTGCCAGATTCTTGCTGTCCATGGTAGTCAGAGTGTGCTGCATGAGAAGAGACACAATTGTATTTAGGCCCTTCCTTTAAATGTCCTCCAATTTCTTTTTTGTGCCTGCTAGTGCTGGAGAGTTGCTTTTGAAATCTTGGATAAGTTGTAAGGTCTCTGCACAAGTAAAATTTCTATCCATTTCAACGCACGTTTGCCAAAGTTAGGGGGTGTCCTACCTGGGCAAGCAAAAAGCTTCTGATCGAGTGACGTACATGGCTCTTCGCTAATTAATCCATTCAGTTGCTGAATCACAGGTGAAAAAAGCTTACACATACCCTGCTGCGATGCATAGCTGGAATTGTATACCTGTCTTCAGTCACCCAGTGTAGTAGTAATGTAGATGACACATTCAAGTGTGTAAGGTTACTATATGAATCTTGGTTTGGGTAGAAAAACAAAAGTTGTTTCTATGTGTTTTAAAACTTTTTTGTTGATTTATTTTTCTGAATATTCTTGATGCTGAAAGGTACCCAGACCTCCCTTTCTGCAGTCCGCACCTTAACCACTTTTATGCTATTTTTATGTCAAAGCTTGCAAGCACACCATGGACTCTGGAGATGCTTCAAACAGCAACTTCAAACACTTCATAATGTGGCTTGTGCTGGCCCACAGCTCTTTGTCAAGCAAAGAAAAATCTCTCTGTTAGCTCAACAGCACAAAACGGACTTGGAGGATACTAGCTTTCACAATATTCGTTACTGACTGCTTTATTTTTTTCCACCTTTAAAAGGCTATCAAAGGGTTGTTGACCTGCAGCTGCCTCAAAAGAGAAATCCATGCTGGTCTTGCACCATATGCCCTGATATTAATTTCAACGACTCTCTGCAGAGTCCTGCAGAGGTAAAGTATCTTGGAGGATTCCTGAGCCAGACCTCACAGCTCAAGGGCTAAATGCTAGTGACAGTGACATGTTTTCCACCCCTACAACTACTTGCCAAAGGTCCTGAAGGCCAGGGGCCTTTCTGGTCAGTGCTACTACACTGAAAGGACATAGCTGAGAAAGGCCTCTATATTGGATAAACAGATCACTGGATGTTACATAGTGCATAGGAACTTAACTGAAGTTATCGCGACTATTTAATTTGCTTCTTCCTCTACCTCAGGGGGATAAACTCTGGGGAGGAAGATTCAGTGGAAGCACAGATCCAGTCATGGAGATTCTCAATGCTTCCATTACCTATGATCAAAGACTGTCTGAGGTTGATGTCCAGGGGAGCATGGCATATGCCAAAGCCTTGGAGAAGGCTGGAATCCTATCTAAAACTGAGCTGGAGAAGATCCTGAGTGGCCTGGAAAAGGTACTTATTTCCTTTACATCTGTCACGTGTGCTGGAATGAATGGCTGCTTTTCTGACAGCATCCGTAGTAGCCTCCCTGAGTTGCTGTTCTAAAAAGCATCTTTAAATGTCCCATTCCTTAGAGCTAGGCATGTGCTGAAGTGCTTTCTTGAAAGGGATTGCTCTCCTACATCATAGACATGACAAGCCCATGCGTATTGCACTCGGTACTGCTGGAGACATTCTGGGCAGGGGATCGATGCTCAAACTGCACCCCGCTAAAGGCACCAAAGCCCAACAGTAGGATGTGAACCAGTGACAGCCTGAAGCCCTGATGCGCACACTGTCAATGCTCCTTATGGCAGCCCCGGTGCCTCGGTGAGGTGTGCTGAGTGTGACCTGCCCGCCCATCCTCTTCAGACTGAACATTCACCAGGAACTGTTTCAGTATGAATTAGGCATATTCTTTTTCTGCTGGCACTTGGGATCGTTCTGAGTCTGGCTGCCCGAGTTAGGAGAAGGCAATGCATAGCATTGTATAGGGGTGAAGAGAAGTCAGCAGCTAAGCGCTTTTTTAAAATATCCATTGTTGTTGCTCACCCGCCACGGACAATGGTGACACTATACAATGTGTGTATAGGAAGATCTTTGTGGACAATGCTAAAGCAATCACTGACATTTCAGCTCACTTTGTCGTTGCAATGCTTAAATCCTCCTGTAGCCATAACGCAGCAGGATCATCATGGGTAGAGAGAGGAATCCCACCAAGTGCAGTATAGAATACCAGGATACAGCAAGCAGCCAGCCTTGGCTTGAAAGAACAGGAATGTCAGAGCTTGTGTAAGACTTAACACTTTGATTTCATTGGGAGGGCAGAAGCTGGTATTTGCTGGGGACACTTACAGCCCCCACGCGCAGCAGGGTAACCGTAGTGGCTGACTGGTGTTTCTGCTGATGTTTGTAGATCTCTGAGGAATGGTCTAAAGGAGTCTTTGTGGTGACCCAAAGCGATGAGGATATCCACACTGCCAACGAACGCAGACTAAAGGTTTGGGTCCTCTAACCTCTTGTTCCCATTCCTCTGTAGCTAGATCTGCCTGACGTTAAGTGCATGCTCCTCTGTCCCACTGTGAAATTCCTCTGGACCTTGTGGCACTGAAACCCCAAGTGCACAATCAAGTGTCTCCAACACCCTTTTTGTGGAAGGAGCACTGTACAAGCATAGAACCCAAACTTGCCCTTCCCCAGAAGAGATCCCATGGCTACTCACAGGATCCTAGCGCTGAGTCCCTTGCAGGCAAGGAGGAGGTCTGCTCATGTGGAGTCTCCTTCGTAGAATACAGAGTCGCTGATAGAAATCCTCCTTTTGTCCTCAGGAGCTGATTGGAGACATAGCTGGAAAGCTGCACACTGGAAGAAGCAGGAATGATCAGGTATGTACAGAACTGGTTGGTTTTCCTCCTTCTGTACTCCTCCCCAACCTCAGTTCCTCAATCAAATTTCTTTCTGCCATCTTTCACATGCCCTGACACTCTCCAGCATGTACTCCCTAAGGCTTTAACTAGTAATGCTGCAGTCACTCATCCGCACAGAGTATGGGCTCTGCAAAATTGCTTCCTGGTGGTAAAAGGCCACAAACTTCCACTGACATCACTCTGAAAGCCTAGAGAACTAAGACTTTACTGGCTGGGTGCCATGCATCTTTCAGGATCAGTCCTT
Organism: Haliaeetus albicilla; assembly: GCF_947461875.1. Taxonomy (NCBI): domain Eukaryota; kingdom Metazoa; phylum Chordata; class Aves; order Accipitriformes; family Accipitridae; genus Haliaeetus; species Haliaeetus albicilla. The sequence goes on from NC_091491.1 coordinate 7,007,997, forward strand.
CTACTGATGACCGACTTGTCTTGGTTGCGGATTTTCTGATCCAAAGTTGACAATAACTGAGAAGTCCACTGAAAAGAATAGGCTTTGGTTCTGTTCATGGAAAGCAAGATACAGCAGCTTTCACAAATCAGTGACCAAGGATGCATCTGCTAAGAGGGAGATGTCCCTTCCCATCACACAGAACAAGGAGGGGAGAAGTCTGCTAAGGCTTTCTGCTGAACAATATTTGGTCACTAAGTATGTCACATTCTGCTTTGCCTGTCTGTGGCCAATCTCATACAGGTTGTGACTGACTTGAAGCTGTTCATGAAGAATTCCCTCTCTGTCATCTCCACTCACCTCCTGCAGCTCATTAAGACCCTGGTGGAACGCGCTGCCATGTAAGTCCTCTTCCATATCCATGGCCGTGGCCTTGCTGGGGCTGGAGACTTCTAGGCTTGCTCTTTGACAGATACCGATCAGGGCAGCAGCAGAGTCTCCTGCGGAGGAAGTTACAGACAGGCGGTGTGTGGTAGCACAGGGAAAGAAAACGGACCCCCTTTCTCCACAGTTCATGTCACAGAGACCTTCCTCTTCCCCCAGTCTACCCTAGCAAAGAAATTGCGGTGGGAGGTCCACACAAGACTTCAGAAGGCACCAAAGCCATCTGAAGGAGTGGGGAACTTGAACATGTTTCAAGTTGCTACATATGAGAAACTCAGCTGTGTTAAGTCCCTGTATAACTCTCCTCTTCACACACCACACTGCCAAATGGTGGTGGACTGGGGAATCTTTGCCTGCCACAGAGGGATTGCTGTACCAGGCAATCTTCCAGGGAAGCCTAGGGCAGACACACCACACTGGAAGATCAGGAGATCTAAACCCAATGTGCTTAGGTTGAAAGGTGAAAGGCAGAGAAAGAGATAGACCCAACTTCAGTACAACACAGGCTAAAGATGTTCTCTTTGCGACCTTGCCAGGAAAGCCTGGAGTGTACCTGCCACTGCCCTCTGTCCTGACAGCAGCTGCTCACCTCTTTCTCTCCTTTCACATGCAGAGAAATTGATGTTATCTTGCCTGGCTACACCCACCTGCAGAAAGCTCAGCCCATCAGATGGAGCCAGTTCTTGCTCAGGTAACCAACCACCTTTCACACTTGGCTGAAGGAAGCCTTCTCCACCCTTGGGGCCCTGCTCAGCTGGAGCCTAGAAGTGCATTATGCTCTGAGGGGGCAGCCGGGGGTGATGAGAAACCAGAGGTAACCCTGCAAACTGGAACAGGAGCTCCCCATGTTCCTGTGTGGCTTTGACCAACTGGGCACCCAAGCACTGTGTGGACAGTGGAGGCTGACTCCCTGTATGCTCCATCCTTTGGCCACTCTTACCTCTTGGGTTGTGTGACATTTTCTGACTTCAGGTGTTTCACGTCTCATGTACTTTCATAGCCATGCTGTGGCTCTGACCCGTGATTCTGAGCGCCTGGGAGAGGTGAAGAGGAGGATCAACGTCTTGCCTTTGGGAAGGTAATGTTTACTTTCTGTGTAATCTTTGGGCCTCACTTTTCTCTGCGAAATGGCTAAGAGGCGATCTTTACATCCCCTGAACCACTGGGGATTGTATACCATATGCGCTGCAGAGCTGCGAGGGCATAAACCTTGCTTCTCTCACCAAAGAGAAGACTGTTCCAAAGAGAAGACTCTCACCACAGAGATACTGTGTGATAAAGAAGGGTTCTTTTTGAACCCTTAATTTCACGGCTTCTTCTCCCTTATTGAAATTAAGAACTACAAGGCTTTTGTCAAGCATACCTCCCTCTTTGGAAGAGAACTTCTGGTTTACTCCAAAGTTCAGAGTTTTCTGAGCCTCAGGCCAAACTGTATGACATCAAAATGAACTGGGGGAGGGAAAACTTCGGACAACTGTCATCACTGCGTTCTAGAGCTCAGTTTTGGTTGAAGTGTGGAGGATATCATGCATGACTTGTGTTTCTTTCTCCCCTGGCAGCGGTGCTTTGGCTGGCAACCCACTGGAAATTGATAGAGAGCTTCTGCGTAATGGTAAATGTCTCCCTATGACTGAGAGCCTTAACATGGGGATGGAGGGTAACAAATTAAAAAAAAAAAAAAAGAGTATGACCTGATGCTCAGTGACACAGGTGGGAGGCAGTTCCTAATTACTGGATAAGCCAGAAGGCTTTTTACTGCAGTGAGACAGCAGATGCCCGTAAGGTGGGACCATAAACACAACCACCCCTAGTGTACGCTGACTGCCTGGCCTAATAACAAAGACCCAGCTAAGCATGTTTCTATTCCTGGGACTATGCAAGGACTCACAGTCACCTGCATGCTTGGGTAGCCTGATGCATTCTAGCTCCAGACAGGCCAAGCCTGACCTCCTCTGTCCATCACCTTCCTTACAGAGCTGGACTTTGCTTCCATCAGCCTGAACAGCATGGATGCCGTTAGCGAGAGAGACTTTGTGGGTAAGCACAACCCAATCACATCTTCCCACTGCTATTTTAGAAACAGGCCTCTGAGACCTTCCCTGTTAAGCTCCTTTAACAAGGGGAATGAAATCCCTCACTAGGAAGTAACTCCAAAGCTCCAGTCAGGGCTCCCTAGGAGCCAAAGCAAACAAGCACCTTTTTCACCCTGATTTCACACCGATTTCCTGCCTTCTCTGCAGTGGAATTCCTCTCTGTTGCCACCCTGCTGATGATCCACCTTAGCAAGATGGCTGAAGATCTCATCATCTACAGCACCAGCGAGTTTGGCTTTCTAACCCTCTCTGATGCTTATAGGTAGGTCTCCGTTCTCTGGGCAGAGAGCCTTCCCCTCAGCTTCTCATCCTCAGCTATCCTGTCCTGAGAGACTGAGACAGTGGTTGGGGTCTCCCTGCTGCACAAGGCTGCCACAAGGACTCACAGAAACGGCTGGCAGAAAGGCAGCCATAGGGTGAATATTCCGCAGTAACGATCACTTATTTCTGATTCTGGTAACTCAACCAAGGCTGCATTCAGCACACACTCCTCCCCAGCAACTGCTGGCAGAGAGAACTTCCTCTTCTGCTGGGATTGCCTGCCAAAGCCCTTCCTTGACTAGCTGGGTTTGCAGTCCTAACACATTTCCTGTCCCTCAGGGCGGCACAAGCACAGCCCTCCCACCCTCTCTGAGTTCACAGCAACACTTAGGCTGGCCTGCTGATACCACCTCTGGAGGGCTTGGGGGCAAGCCTCCTTTTTGCTTCCTCTTTGAGAGGTGGGACTGCATAGTAGCTCCAGACAAGACTGCAAAACCAAAGGCTTTGCTGTGGGAAACATGAGAAACTCATTGCACTGCTTTCCCACACCCTAGAAAAGTGTCCAGGGAAGGGGACCTATGTGTCACTTTTGGAGGACTGGGCCAGTATGCCACAGGACCTGTCTTAGCCTGTGTCTGTAGGGACTGGGGTCTTGCTCACCATTACACTGCACACACCTTTCTTTCAGCACTGGCAGCAGCCTGATGCCTCAGAAGAAGAACCCCGACAGTCTGGAACTGATCCGCAGCAAAGCTGGACGAGTGTTCGGACGGGTGAGCCTGCTAAAGAAAGAAGCGGGATGGGGAAACTGCTCATACCAGGGCTGAAGAATCTTCCTTCTTCTTGCCTCTGTGTGAAGAAATGGGCCCAGTCTAGACTCTTAACCTCTGCTGGGGCAATGCACTTCACTTCTTACAACTCACTGCCTCACCTGTTTCTCTCTGCAGTTGGCTGCTATTCTCATGGTTCTCAAAGGACTTCCAAGCACCTACAACAAGGATCTGCAGGTAAAACAGATGTTAGTTTTCGCACCATCTCTCTGAGCAGACATGGCCGTCTTCTGCTCCTGAGCAGTCTTGCCACTACATTTCCCTGCACAGACCCTGCTTGTGTGCAGGATGCTGAGAAAGGGGCTGAGGCACGGCACGCTGCAGTGGACAGCCTGGCCCCTAGCATGAGCCCCTGGGATGACATGCCTGCTCTGCCGCCTAGGCTGCTCAGGCTCTTGGGTTTTTGGGCTGCCTCAGGTTGACTTACAGCAATTTCCGTCCCTGTTCTAACGCAGGAGGACAAGGAGGCCGTCTTTGATGTTGTGGACACCTTGAATGCTGTGCTCCAGGTTGCCACTGGAGTGATTTCTACCCTCCAGGTAAGGCTTCAGCCTCTCACTACTGAACATGGTTGGGGCACACATTCTGGGAGTAACACGGGTAAAAGAGCTCTGGACTGGTCCTAAGATGAAGGCTCCTCAATACCTCACCCATACTGCTCATTATGGCCCCCACTGTCATCTGCTCAGGGGGTCAGAGGGTCCTTTTAGAGCCAGGTCCCTTCCAGATGAAGTCCCCTCACCGTGACCACTAACATGTTCCCATGGTGGAGCTGATAATAATGTCACTCTCTGACTCTCCTGCAGATCAACAAGGAGAACATGGAGAAGGCACTGAGCCCTGAGATGCTGTCTACTGACCTGGCTCTCTACTTGGTTCGTAAAGGAGTAAGTATCAGAGGTAGACTTGGAGCTGCGATTTCTTTGAACGCAGAATACTGCTCAGTGAGGGCCTGAGATGAGGCCTTCTGTTCTGTCCCCAGGTGATGATCAGTCTGGGTCAACAAACCTGGATTCACATGGCATTACCCTAAGTGAAAACAAGCCAACCAAAAAAGACAGCACATCCAATTTTTCCTTTGAAATACACCCCAGTTGCCTGGTCACTGACTGCGGCCTCTGCTTCTCACTGCAGATGCCATTCAGACAAGCCCACACTGCCTCTGGGAAGGCCGTCCACCTTGCTGAGTCTAAAGGCATCACCATCAATAAACTTAGCCTGGATGACCTGAAGAGCATCAGGTTTGTATCACTATTATTTTGCCATGACTCCCCTCAATAGGCACATATCAGCCTCCCTGCATATGGGCCTCCTCATGGTGCCCTTCCCCAAAATGCCTGGGCCAGACAGCACCCCAAAGTCCTCCTGGCCTGAATATCAATGCTGCTACTGCTGGGCCTGAAAATACCAAAGGGGGACAACATCAGTACTGTTCAGCTCCAGTGGGGCACAGGCAGCAGCTCTTGGGAGGGACTGGGAGAAACTCATGCCCTGACCTGGAGGCAGCAGCCCTCTGAGGAGTTTGGCTCCAAACTTCCCCATTCTCCCCTTGGAGCTGACTCTTTGGTCTGCCACAAGCAGCCACTGTCAGGCAGTAGAAGGGCAGAAGCAGGGCTGCAAGGAGGGCTTTCCTCTTGGAAAAAGGCTCCGTCTCCACTCCCTCGCCCTCTCTGCAGGCAGGGAGCACGTAAAGCCAGCCAACAGCACCCAGCGCTCTCCACTGACCCCTCTTCTCTTTGACTCCCCAGCCCGCTGTTCGGCAGTGACGTCTCCCAGGTCTTCAACGTTGTCAACAGCGTGGAGCAGTACACAGCCACGGGTGGTACTGCCAAGAGCAGCGTGACTGCCCAGATTGAGCAGCTGAGGGACCTGCTGAAGAAGCTGAAGGAACAAGCTTGAAGAAGCTGAAGGAACAAGCTTAGAGTGTGGGGAGATATCTCATGGATGTGGCGTTGTACCTATCACACTAATCCGAAGTTAATAAACACTGGGGTGTACTGTAGTTCACTGGAACTCCAGTCTTGCATCTTTCTTCTTGGGGCAAGACTGAGCTGGGCGTCCTCAGCCCTCAGGAGGCTTCTGGAAATGTTCACCGGTGTGTGAACCTGGCAGTGGAGCTGTGTTACGGAGTGTCAAGTTCTGCGGGGCCAGTAGGTAGAGAGCAGCAGGAGTGTCAGCGCATGTGTTGATGGAAGCTTGTGTGTGTCCACAAAGTGACACTTGGTACAACATCTGCAACACGGGCCGCATTTCCAGCTATCACTGCCTTCCTCCTAGGTTTATGTTTCCCTGCCTGCCTTCTGGCAGGAAAAAGAATCTCCTCACCACCTGGCACCAAAACTTGTATAACCTTAGGCAGGTCTTGGGCAGCAGGTCAATCCACAGGTCATCCTAACCCATCACAAAACCACTTTTGGCTCTGGTTTACACTGAAGCACAGGGTTGCATGGTCCCAGGTCCAGCTCTTTCCTCTGCGTGACACATGCCCAGATTTGCCTCCATCTAGCTGGGGCAAAGTGCTTTAAAAAAAAAATCCCTGGCATTGCATTGCTGTGGCCTCTTACAAAAATCATTTACCATCTTCCCTTCTGTCCTTACAGAAGTAAAATCAGAACAAAGACCAGGGAACGTCTTACTTGAGGAATGAAGTGCCAGGAAGTTCTCGAGTCCCCTGCTGCTTACTGCCATATTTGTCTGGTTTAGTACATTTGTCTCACTTTCCAGCTAAATTAGGTGTGGCAGGGAAATCAATTACGTACACTGAATTCAAGTGGAGAGGGGACAGCAACAGCCAACACCAACAGGCTCAGAAGAAGGGGTTATCTCCTCCTCCCCAGCTCACAGTTCTTTTCTTTCCTGACATAAGCTTTCTCCCTATTTTCTCATTCCTGGTCAGTACCTTCACACGTCTCAGCTGACTAGATCTCCACTTGTTCCCAGCCACCACTGTTCAGCATCTTGGGGGTCAGTGCTGAGTAATGTGGGGCCCTGCTGATTGAAAAAAGGTGGTTTTAGCAGATTATCACATCTCACTCTCCCACTTAAATAACTAGTTGGTAATCACTGGTACTCCCCATTTGATCATCCACCTTTTTGATATTCTCATGTGTCACCATGCCTTTCACTGATCTGCAATAAACTGAGCTGTTGCTTCTGCGATTGAACCAGATACAGCATGACTGACAGCTGCTTATTGTGCATGGAGGTACAAGTTCTCATCCAGGAAACAAACGCAGGCTACGGATAAATGTACTATAAAATTAAAATCTATCTACCTGATGGCATTTCCTTCCTTCCTTGCTGCTGTGATACCTTTCTCCATCCTGCTTTATTCCTAATGAAGTTCTGAGGGACGTGATCCCAATAGGAAATGTTACCATGCTTCAGGGATGAGTCCAGAGGTGGGTTTCTAATGCAGAGATCATCCTCCTGCCTGCCCCCAAGATGCCACCTGGTCATCAGTGCTCTTCTTTGCCATTTCCAATAGCTTCTTGCCTTCCTGCTTCAACGAGTGACTCTGAAAAGAAGTAAAAGTAAGTAAACAAGCCAGTAAATAAATAACTGAAAGAAACCCACCCCCACGCCCCGGAAATCCAGCAATCCTGGACGCAGCCCAACGCCTCCAAGTGTTTTTACGCCAGGCTACCGATGGCTTTGGCGGGAGGTTCCTGCCATCCCGTTCTCCAGCGCCCGGACCCCGCTTGGGCTCTGCGAGCGGCCCCTCCCGCCCCGGCAGGTCGGGGCGGGACCGGCCCCCGCCGCTCCCCGCCGGGCACTGCCCACAACCAAGATGGCGGCGGGGGCGTCAGGCGGCGGGGCGGGTTGTGGCACGGCGGGTTGTGGCACGGCGGGGGGCCGCTGCCTCCTCTTCTTGCTGCTGGCGGCGGGGCGGGCGGCAGCCCCGCCGGGCGGTATGCTCTACCCCCGGGAGACCCCCTCCCGGGAGCGGAAGGAGCTCGGCGGCCTCTGGAGTTTCCGCGCCGACTTCTCGCCGGGCAGGGACGCCGGCTTCGTGCAGCGGTGGTACCGGCAGCCGCTCCGGCAGGTACCGCGGGAGCGGGGCGCGGGCGGGGGGTGCCCCTTCCCCTTCCTCGGGGCAAGGCGGTGCGGCAGCGGGGTGCTCCCCTCCCGCGAAGGGTCGCCCTGCAAACCAGGCTTCCTTCCCCCCCCCCGAGAGCACCGATTCCCCCTTCCTTCCCCACCAGGCTGCTCTTTGCTCCCCCCCGCCCTGCGCTAAGTGTCTCGTCGCTCTGCAGGGGTTTTTCTTAAGAGGTTTTCTAATTACCGGCCGACGAAGCAGCAGGCTCTGATTACCCCGCTTCTGCTCAGAAGCCAGAAAGCGTTTGAATGAACTACAGCCACCTTTGGGTGTCGAAGAAATCCCCGTGCTGCAAAAGCAAGGCTGGCAGGCACAACATTTACCTATCGTCAGCAGCACAGAATAAACAAAAACATGCTTGGAAAGGGCACTCTTGAATTAGGTATTCTAAAGGAGCCGAGTGCAGATAAACAAGTCCTGGTGTAACTGAAATCCATTACGAAATTAACACTGTTACCTAAAAGAAGTTATGTATTCTATGCAAAAATGTATGTGTCCTTCATCACTTCTGTTTTAGCCCTTTGGCCAATTTTTTGCCAAATTGTGGAAGGAGAGAAGAGCTGAAGGACATATGCTGCTGGAAGTTTTGCAAAGAGACAGCCAGAGGAGAGGAATCCTGGACTGTGCCCTCCCAAAGGGAGGCTTAGATGCGTACACTCAACCTACTTTAGACATCAGAGAATCTCCCTGAAGGAGAGACATGTTACGGCCATCCCAGTCAAAGGTTATCCTGTATCAGATACTAGAAAATCTGCTTCACCATCCAAGGATTCTCCTGCTAGGATTTTCTGATGTCTAGTAAGGGTGCTGAGGTTCTCTGCAGTGCTGGTACAGTTTGGTGCTGAGTCAGCCGTGCACATGATGCTCTCCCCTGGGCAACCAGACCTTCCTTGTTCCGTTCTCCACAGAAAGTCTTTCTTAGGAAAGGGGAAGCTGCTGCAGCAGCACTCGTTTATGCAACATCATGAGCGCAGCAGGTGCTAAAAATGAACAGCTCTATTTTGCAATAGCATCTGGTTATCTCAATGTTAAATGTATTACAACACTGCCTGCCTAGAATCCTTAGATTAAAAATAAGCAAGTGAATAGACTCTATTGTAATCCTAAGGAATCTATGTTGCTTTCAGGGAGTGAGAAAGGCTGGAGTCATCCCAAACAGTCTCCATGGACCTTCCCTGCAGGATCTGTCCCCCAAATATCCATGGCTCTTGCCACCCTTCTACTACAGCTCTTAGCCTGACAAGCAGCACCCTGCGCCAGGGAACTGACACCACACCACCAGCATTGCTCACCAAACAGCTAGAGCTGTGCAGGAGAAACTACAGTTTGTGGGAAGTCCCAGCTGAAACAACGACCTCGGCGTTTATTTTTTTTTTCCCCTTGCCTTTCTGATTCTGCAATACCAGAGCCATTAATAAAATCAGGAGATGAAAAAGATATGAGCAGCTTCTTCCTGCAGGAACAGGCAGGTTCCTGGGCCTGATATTAAGTAGGGCTTGGATAAGACCTGTGACAGACCACACCAGTTTCTAAACAGGTTTTCCCAAGTATTTCCACTTGGTAAAGGGACTGTAAGGCTGTCAGTGGAAGGGGGCACCTCCAGCAGTACAGGTTGGACAACCAAGACAGTAAAATTCATTTTTTTAAATTCTGTTCCCTCCCTTTTTGTGCAATTCCTGCCAGACTGGTCCTGTGATTGATATGCCAGTGCCTGCCAGCTTCAATGATATCACTCAAGACCCCAGCTTGGAGAACTACATCGGCTGGGTTTGGTATGAGAAAGAGGTGCTGCTTCCTCTCCGCTGGCTTCAGGATGACCTCAACACCAGAGTGGTGCTCCGTTTTGGTAGTGCCCATTACTACTCCATTGTGGTACGTTGCACGGGAAGTTGTCTGTGTTTCCAAAATTATGCTGCACTAAAATCTGTGTCGTGGCTTGTTCAGCAAATATAGCTCTGCGTAGATATTGTATCAGTTTGCCATTTTCTTAACTCTTGCCTGTTTTCCTCCAGCCAAGAACTTGGCCATGTTTCCCAGGTGTCTCTTCTCTGATCCTCCAATATTGGGACTAGTAACTAAAACATTTCCGTGGTACAGGATCTGCTGAAAACTGTGTCTCTCAGTGACACTTGCCTGTACGTGACCCAGACCTAGCTCCCAGCAAAGGAAGGGCTGCTAGATTGATCCCTCAAGGAGTAAGAGCCCAGAACAAGGTTCAGTGTTACTGGGAGTCCCGACTACCCTTTGCTGGGCTCCTTCCCTTCTCCCTGCTATTCTTGCCACAAAAACCCAATAAGCCTGCTTCTTGGGCTCACAGGTGTCTTCTCTTGCAGTGGGTCAATGGAGTGCAAGTCATGGAGCATGAAGGGGGCCACCTCCCTTTTGAAGCAGATATAAGTAGCATCGTCCAGGGCAGCCCAGGGATCCCCTGCCGCATCACTGTTGCGCTCAACAACACTCTGACACCCCATACTCTGCCTCCGGGGTCAATTCAGTACATGAATGACAAAACAAGGTGAGTTGCTAAAGCACTGTACTGCTGAGCTTATCCCAGGGATGAGAGAGTGGAAATTTATTCGGCTGCTGGTTCATAAGACCCTCCAAGCAATTTACAAAAGCATGGGTTGTATTTATGCTGAAATTCATCAGTTGAGCAGGGAGGAGTTTAAGCTTTCGTGTTAGGAGGAGTCTGCACTGAGTTATTGCATCTGTTTTATACACAGGGAACTGAGATTAAGTGATTTGCCAAATTGAATCAATGGCAGATTTGAGAAGCTTCAATTCAGCTGGAACCTGCAAGTACCAGCTATCCTGAAGGATCAAACCTATTCAGTGCGTTAGATGTTTGTTAACTGTTAGTCCCCTTCAGTGTAGCAGCAGTGGCACTACTTGAAAGATAGAGCCATCCTGTTGTAAAGACTATTTTGCCAGCTAGTATCTATTATTATATGACTATTTTACATTGCTAGCATCCATATGCTGCCTTCAGTTCTTGTGTAATGAAATATAATGTAGCCATTTCTTCTGTCTTGCTCACTCAGGTATCCCAAGAACTATTTTGTACAGAACATCAGGTTTGATTTCTTTAATTATGCTGGAATCCATCGCCCGGTTGTGCTTTACACCACTCCTTCTGTCTACATAGATGACATTACTGTGACAACTACTTCGTCAGAGAGTGTTGGTAGGTCCAGAACAATTACAGCAGCTACCTCAGGCTCCAAATGGAGATGACAAGGGCAGCAGAGCAAATATCCTGCAAAAGTGTGATTGCATTTGTTTCTTAGTGGCTTTTTCTGGAATCTGAGCTGGTCTACTGCACAGCTCAGCAGCTGCAAGAATATGGTAAAGAGTTCAGAAGCAATAAGAAAAAAAGAAGTACTTGCAAGAGACTACTGTTAAAGTGAAAGGATGATCAGGTGTTTCTTGAAGTAGAATTCTCAGTAGGGGCAGTCCCCCTGCCACTTAAAGCAGGATTATCTCTAAGTAACAGAGTTGTGTGATACACAACTCTTGCTGGAAACTTCTGGACCTCAAGACAGACAGGTCATGCTTCTTGCATTCAATTCATACCACTCTGTTGTTCTGTATCTCCCTCATTTTTTAACACTGCTGTATGTGAAAACCCTCCAACATTTGATGCATTTATTTTCTCTTTCATGGCAGTCTCTGATTGTCTTTTGTTTCCTTTGAACCAGCAATGGTGCAATATCAGGTGTCAGTTGTTGGCAGCACACTCTATTCCTTGTCCCTGAGTTTACGTGACCAAGAGGGGAAAGTGGTTGCTACAGGCGATGGGCCAGCTGGAGAGCTAAAAATCCTGAACCCAAATCTTTGGTGGCCTTACCTGATGCACAAGAACCCTGGATACCGCTACTGCTTAGAGGTAACAGTGACATTTCTTCCTTTCTGTGTGTGTTCCCTCTGATTGTCTAATAGGGTTAAGGAACTGCCATATGGCCCATCTTCCGTACTCATCTTCTCCCACGAATCCTGTTCACGTGACCAGAGTGGCACTGCTAATTATGCAGTAATCAAATTAAGCTTTGCCAGCTTCCTGGATGCTGAACTGAAAGGTCTGTCAGTGAGAAGGAGGGCATGCCTGGAGTGCATGCATGCACTCTGAGATGCTTGCCCTTCACATTTAGTGCCCAATCTATCCCTTGCAAAAGGACCGTTTGAGGCAATATAGGGGAGGAGATATCATGAAAGCTGACAGCAGAGTCTCTGAGGAGCAGGGTGCTAACCTCTTCCACATGCTTTGCCATGCAATGAGCTTTCTTCCCACTCTGCAAGACAAGAGTTCAGCTTCAATAGCACGAGCCTGGAAGACTCTGTGTGAGTTAAGGATGAGTAGCAATGTTTAGATGCAGAAATTAGGGCAGATGAGCTGCTGTGAGTTTCTAGGGGCTCAGTTTCGTATCTCTTGTGAGCAGATGACATTTTAGTCATTGCCTGGTATCATGGTGCAGGGCAGAAGAGGTGTACCGCTACCTTGCCTGGGGGGATGAAATAGCCCAGATGAGTAAGGGGAAAAGAAACTGAAGCTCTTGGGGTGAACAAGCCCCAGAAGGGTCATCCAGGGTTCATTCTTCATCCTTCAGCTTCCCCAGCTTGGATTTCTATTTTCTGTTTAGTCAGACCTTCCTCCTTCCCTAAGGACCAGAAGAGGCAGCTGAAGCAGCAGTGAGAAGCAGACTGTGTGTTGAGGCAGGGCTGGGAAATGGACGGGAGGTCAAGATAGCCCTTACAGACAAGAGGGAGGGAAGACAGGGCATCCTTGCGAAGCCCAGCACGTCACTTGTGTCTCCCCCTTGGAAATCCAGGTGAAAATGCAGGCGCAGGTGAACGGGGCATTGCTGGAGGACGTGTACACGCTCCCGGTCGGCATCCGCACCATCCACGTCACCAGCACGCAGTTCCTCATCAACGGCAGGCCCTTCTACTTCCATGGCGTCAACAAGCACGAAGATGCGGATGTAAGTGTGCGGCGCCTGCGGCGGAGGCACCTCATGGTGCCTCGCTTCATGCTGTTGAGGCAGCAGCCGCTCTTGCCTCCCCTCTCCGTTCAAAGGGGCCATCTCCTCACACCCTTCTCCCAGGGTGCTGCTGGGGGGTGGCTGGGGTGAACTTTTACAAGCATTAAGGGGACACCATGCCCAGTGCTGCCATAGCCGTAACATTCCTCTCAGGGTGCACGGGCGAGCCCGGGTGTGCTGGCAGAGGAGCTAAACGACCCCCCGGCCATGGTTTCCAGTCAGAACCAGCGGCCCTCAGGTTCCCTGCCCCGGGAAATGCCGGGAATAGTCTCCGGCGGGCAGGTCTGATCCGCGGAGGAACCGCAGGGCTGCGAGGCGCGGACCGGCCACAGGGAGGCCCCGCAGCCGCGCCAGAGGCCCCGTCCCCGCCGGGCAGAGCCACCGGCTCCCCGCCCGCCAGGCCGCTCTCACCTCAGGGGCGGCGGGCGCGGGCTCTCCTCAGAGGGAGACGCAGAGTCCCGCCGGTCCAGGGTCCTCCTTCACACTGTCCTCCCCCAGCCCGCCTCATGGATAGGGAGGGAGAGAGCAGCCCGGGCGGGGCAGGGCACGTTCCCGAAATGGCAGGCAGGCAGGCAGCGGTGCCTGCAGCTTGGCTGCAACCGCCATCCCCTCTGCTTCTCCAAACCACCAGGGTCTGAGTGTGCGTGTGGCAGTGCCCCTCGGAAAGGCAAACGCTGCACGGAGAGGTGGTGCAGTCAGCTAGAAATGGTGCCCAGGGCTGGAAACGCTCTGGGAGCGAGCAGGGAAGCACTGGTGACGTGTGAGGAGAAGCCCCTGCCCAGCGGTGTGACGGGCTGTGATGTCTCTCTTCTCCCCCCCCCTTAGATCCGTGGCAAAGGCCTTGACTGGCCCCTGGTTGTGAAGGACTTCAACCTGCTGCGCTGGCTGGGGGCAAACTCTTTCCGCACCAGCCACTACCCCTATGCTGAGGAGATCATGGACCTGTGTGATGCCTATGGCATCGTGGTGATCGACGAGTGCCCAGGAGTGGGGATTAAAATGCCGTAAGCAATTGCTCGAAAGACCCTTCCCCTTGTTTCTAAGCTCCTCTCTGAGCTGCTTCGAAAGCATCCTCCTCCTGTCCCACAGTGTCCGTTGTCCTGATAATGGAAGTACTTTGCTCTATTTAGAAATCGGCCCGTTGCGCCATGTGTGCCTAGTGAGGTTGGGCAACCAGAGGGCGTTTTTGCCACGTGGCCATCATGTCATTTGGTTTGGTTCAATTAACGAGCCCAAACCACAGCCCTGAACAGGGTTTGGGGAAATAAAGCAGAACCCGTATTCAGTGTCAAGGCTCAGCTGCGCTTTTACACCCCAGAGGCTTGACTTTTCACAGGGAGAGGCAAAGGGGATGGATTTTATACCCTCACCTCACCAGGTCTCAATTCCTTTTGTCTTTAAGTGAGAGCTTTGGGAACAAGTCCTTGCAGCATCATCTTGTTGTGATGGAGGAGCTGATCCGTAGGGATAAGAACAGGCCGTCAGTTGTGATGTGGTCAGTAGCCAATGAGCCAGCATCAGAGCTGCCCCCAGCAGCTTACTACTTCAAGTAAGTATGTCTGCTTGTACAGAGAGCTGAGGCTTGAATCTTGGCAGATGATGCATCTTCTTCCTTTGGGTTGGGACAGAGTAGTAAAGAGAAAGCAAGCATTTTGGGGGAACCCCAAAACAGTACCCACAGATGCAAACCGAAAGTGCAACTGCTGCATGTGTTGAACTGATGCTCAGAAGCACACAACAGCCTCAACCTGTTGTTTCTGAACCAGTAAGGCTCTGCAAAATTAGCAGGAGTCCATTTGGTCTGAGCATCTCTTCTTGACTTAAGGGTCAAGCAAAAGCAGACCTGATGGGAACAGGATATTCCTTGTTACCAATGGAAGAAGAGTGCTAAATTCTTTAAGAATTACAGCAAAGGTGTAAAATAATTGGCCTTTAATTCTGAAGACAAGGTTCTTAAGTTAGTGCTAGTTATTTGTTCTGCAGGGGCTTGTGACACCCCACTGCAAAGCCACTGCTTCAAGTCTCTACAAACCCCTTGGTTTTATTTTTAAAGAGATTTAAGCTTTGGATATCCATGAGTCATATCTGTAATGGGGTAGCAGACTGTCCCTAGTAGCTGTAGGTGCATTAAGACATAAGTGTGAAGTTTCATTCTTCAGAATGATCCACCACCCTCCTGCAATGTTGAGGTAGCAGCAGAGCTTGACCTTCCCATTCTGTCTCATTTCCCTCATTCAGGGTTTCCTCAAAAGCAGCCAACCTTTGACTGCTCTCCCTGCTGTGGGGTAGGGCTGGGGCCTCGTGCTTTTGCAGGAACACGTCCCAAGAGTTGTTCAGAAACTTCCCATTACCCTTGTTAAGTTTTTGTCTTCAAACTCATTGTCCCTTCTTCAACTTGTAAGCTGCTGGCACCAACAGACAAATTAACATGCCCATGTCTGGTATACTTCCACTCTGGTCTTTTTTCAGGTGGGATAGCAACCAACTTTGTGACAGATAGTCTCTTTGCCATGATACTTATACTCCTACAGAACTGGCTAGAATTGCAGGCACGTTATAGCAGATGATCACTAAATATTCTGCAGTATTTAATTAAAAATACTCTGCTAAATCAAAACCAGCTTCAAATGTCTGGGGAGATGGTGGAAGGACAGAGAGACTGGGGAGATGGGGCTGTGCTTCTCCATGCTGTTTTTGAACTCTTGCTTTACTGTTTGCAAACAGGACAGTGATAGCTCACACTAAAGCTCTCGATCCCTCCAGACCAGTAACCTTTGTGACAGATGCTAATTACGCTCTTGATCGTGGTGTAAGTTTACTTTTCTAGCTTTTTTTTTTTAAAATTCATACATTAAATTTCCTCTTCTTGTCATTTGTTTTACAGTCCTTTCCCTCCACCTCACCAGGTTTACTGGAGGTATTTAACAGGGAGAGGCAGAAGAAAACTTACATTTTTGTTTCTAGTAGAAAGCACCTTATCCTGTAGTTGTAGTCCAGCTGAAAAAAAAAAAAACCTGTAAGAGAAAAAAACAATTCTTTGTCTTGAGTGAAATATGCAGGATCAGACCCCTGGATTCCATTAACAATGTCATGCTTTGCTATTCCATTGATTGTGTTTACTAATGCTCAGGATACTCACTTGCAATTAAACCAAAGCTTAAACCTCTTTAAAATGCTAACAGCCGTTGTGGAAGTCTAAAGGAAGGAAGCTTTGCTTTAATTCCTGCTGTAAACTGCTCTAGATCTTCTTTGGCAGATGTCTGTTAACTTGAATAATCTAAAAGCTCTTCCACCTTCGTAATTAAAGTCCTAGAGCTGTATAAATAGCCAAAAGGCACTTTTCTTGGATGTCTGTGCCTTAAGCTGGCCATAGGATGAACCAAGGATCTTTAACACACATCAGTTTGTTTCCAGGGTAGTTGCTGTATCATTTTTAATTTTTCAGGATGGCTTTATAATACTTGTCACTACTGTACAATAAACACTTCCAGCAGGTGAGTTTGTAGGTACGCGATACTACCACCTGTCCCTGCTACAGGTTACACACTTTGTATTTCTTTCAAGCTGTCCTACAGTTGGCAAGAATGTCCTTCTGTAACTCAGAGGTCTGTTCATCCCCCCACCAGGGGAAAAACAATTGGTGGCCTTAGTTTTGAAGGTGTCTAACAGGGATCTGCTCTTGGATCGGTTTCATCAGGCATGTGCACACTGATTCTGATGTCCCATCCCCACCAGCATGTTCTGACTAGCTTGAGACGACACAGGAAAACAAACCCAAAGAAAACAGATCTCATACGCTGATGTGATATTAGAACTTTTTTCTTTTATTACAAAACATGTTAAGAGAACATTGAACAAGTTACATACAACATCACTTTATCTTTAGTGGGCTTTGTGCCCTTTTATCATACTGTCCATGTGGTAGAAATGGCATAAAACTTGCAGAATGCTTAGTCTTAGTATTGCACCATTGATGCACAAATTTAGTTGCTAGTCAAAATATTTGACCACTAACTTGATAATCACATTCCAATACTCAAAAAGTACATCTAAATGTACCAGCAAGCCAGAGACATCTTGGAAACTCAAAAACATCTAACAAACCTGAGGATGAAATGGGTTCATCTGGTCTAACTCTTTGCTGTGACTTCCTAAGTCTGTAAGAAAAATGCCAAATTAATATGCTATTAGCTTATTAAATTTATCCCGCTTTTTTTCTGGGAAAGATGTCATGTCGGGGGGGGGGCCTGAGTGATGGGGGAAAAAGACTTTATTCTATGTGCAATAAAACTGGATTCCATGAAACAAACCAAAAAGAGGATTTAGCTTTACGAGTGAAGGTTGTCTATTTTGAGCTCTGTGACAAAACACTCTCACCTTGTTTTTTGTAGGCTCCTTATGTGGATGTAATTTGTGTAAATAGCTACTTCTCCTGGTATCATGACCCAGGCCATCTGGAAGTTATTCCACTACAACTCACAACACAGTTTGAGAACTGGTATAAAACCTACCAAAAACCCATTATCCAGAGTGAATATGGAGCAGACTCAGTTCCTGGACTTCACAGTGTAAGTGTTATAGACGCCCTAGATGGAAAAAAGCACTGCTCTTCTTACAGGGTCAGCGAAGTTTAATTAGAAGAGATGGGTACCATTGAGCCTGACTACTTAGTTTTGAGATGCGTTAGCTTGTAAGTGTCTGAAAGACTCCAGGATTGTAATCCTGCTCCACAGAAATCAATCAGCTTTGCCATTGACTAGCAAAGGTTAGATTCTACCTAAAGAGAAGTTTTTGGCTTTGACTAAAAGCACTGAGCACTCTGAAATGTATACTTTGGCATTTGTAGAAATTGCTTAATCAGAAGATACGACACTGGAGACTGGACATTCATTTCATGATGCACTCCTACACCTGTCATGACAAAGCATGATTACCAAGCAAAACCACAGACTCCCCCCCAAGTATACCTGGCATTATGTCTGTATTTTATATGCATTTCCCCTTGCAATTTCAGTAGTTGCTGTCACTAAATAGCCATTGTTAATGCAGCAGCAATGAGAAGACCAAGCAATTGTAAAGCTTGTCTTCAGGAAGCAGGTCCCCAGTAAATAGGAAGTTAACATACAGAGCCTTTGCTGAGATTAACTGTCACCTTCATTCAAGGCCACCTCTTTCTCCTGGCTGTAGGATCCACCTCTTATGTTCAGCGAGGAGTATCAGAAAGCTATGCTGAGAGAGTACCATTCCGTTTTTGACAAAAAGAGGAAAGAGTATGTGATTGGGGAGCTCATATGGAATTTTGCTGATTTCATGACTAATCAAGGTAAGCTTATATTTCTATTCTAAACAACTCTCCACCCTCCCTGCAAGTTTAAAGTGGTTTATGACACCTGTAGAGTAGGACATAGAGCATAGCTGGTTTCTGTGACAAAGTCCAGCATGACCAGAGCCAAGAGGGAAGGTCCTGCCTGTACTTAATGCATCCTCTCTCTGCAGCTGGAGCTCCTGAATGTCCCACCTGAAAGATGCTACCCAGAACATGAGACAATGTGCTAGGGCAGAATGCAAGGGAAGCTTGTCAGCAGACCCAGATTACTTCTATTTCTTGGCCATCCTCAATTCAGAGCTTCAGTCAGCTGTTAGGGATATGTCTCACTTGCTTTATATTTCATCTACAACTGCCCTTAGTAATAGAGCACCTTAAATAATGTATTATTAACTTGGTATAGAGGTTTAGCAATAGAGGACCAGATGCCACACAGGTAGACAACAGTCTATCATGACACTCCATCCACTATTAATAAATAAGTGCATTCACAAAGTATGGGGCATTACTTAATCTACAGTGCACACAGTCACACAGAAATTAAACTACTACAACTCAGAAGGAGACTTAGTAAGGAACCAGTTATGCATATGCCACCTGCAGCGAGTTAGGGTGGTGGACAGTCTGTTAATTTCAGGCAGAGAAATACCATTAAGAATAATCTGTAGAGCACCAATATAGGTATTAGAAAGCTAAATCATTGCAGAGAAGCAGTCAGAAAAGTAATATCAGTTTCAAATAGGAGGATGAAGAAAATGTAGACAAGTTGACATACACATATGCAGTTCCAGTCTCTCTACATATTGCGATTATCTTTTCTTGTTTCCTATGAAAACTAAAATAGGCAAAAAGGATATAAACACCACTAAAGGACAGTACAGTCAAATAGTTAGTAATCAACATTTTCACCATCAAATTTCAAGGTGGAACTAATGGCAGAAGGAATATTTGCTGTAAATATAATACCAATCAAGTTAATGGGCACAGCTGAAGACTTACCAGTTGTAAATACAATGAATTGCAGCTATATTGCTCAGTTACATCAATTAATCTTGCCACGATGATGCAAATTACATCTGCCAAGTTCCCCGTTGTACCTGACTATGTGTAGAAGAAAGTGCATAGGTCTCTTCCACCTAACCTGATTTAGTACACACATTGTAACAGTTCACAGTGGGGGATTTAAGAGCATTTTACATATACTTGCTTTATTTTATAACTTTTCTACAGGGACCACACGTGTTTTGGGGAACAAGAAAGGAATATTCACCCGCCAACGACAGCCCAAATCAGCTGCATTTGTTCTTAGAGAAAGATACTGGAAGATCGCAAATGAATCAAGCTGTCTTCCTCCTATAATAAAATCACATACCCTCTTTCTAAAATGAAATCAAAAGGTATAGTGGCTGGGTACTATGCTGAACTTGTTCATTAAATTTCTGTTTAAATAGTTATGCCTGACTCAAGTCTTGCAAGTCTAATGCAATTTCTAGCCCACCTGAAGTAGTTACTATGGTACAAAGTAGATCAGAAACACTAGTTTCCTATGCTTAGCCATATCTGTAAGCTTCCTGTTCCCAGGTAGTAGACTGAATATTCAGAGTTTCAAGGAACTGAAGTTAGAGAATCTGAGGTATCTGTTTATGGCAAAAAAATAAAAATATTACATGATACAAATCAATGCTAAAGACTTCAAAAAATCCAAGTAACTCTAAATGAACATCATATCCCTCCAATGCAAATGAGGTTTTCCAGTTATACTCCCCTAACAGTTACACTACTCAGATCACAGCAAATTATCCACAGGATTACGGAAGAACACAATTTACATAGCTTCTCTTGCTGGACAGAATGTATGTGGCTGGCTGAGAAATTCCAAGAATTCACAGCATTCGGGAAGTGTATGAACCACTACTTCTGTGAGGATACCCAACATACTCCAATACAGTATGCAATTCATACTACAGCAGCAAGGTGGAATATGTTAGATAGGTAGGTACTACATCAACTAAACTTTGTTTAAAACTATTTATTTTACTCACAGTACCAGAACTGCCACTATTAGATGCGGTTTTACCTTCCACCATGGAAGGGCTTCCTTCATATTAAATTGTCACTACGTACTACAGTAATAGTAGTCTAGAGGGTAAGTTTGTTCTAAACCTTTTTGATGCTGGCCTGAAGCATTCTGGGGCAGGGCGATGTGTCAGTGAATGTGCACACACTACTTTAGACAGCAGTGTAGTGTGGTAACATCCCTTTCAGGCTGCACACCAGTCTTAGAGGACTCTAAAGGCCAGGCTTTAGACTGTAGTAGATTATGCCAATACTCACAGAAGAGCTCAGAACACTTAGTCTGCAAACTTCTTATTGCAACATCCTAGGGTTGTCCCAAGAACAGCGTCACCCATAGCAGAACCACAAAATTGGAGGCTGCCTGTAGCAGAACCACAAAATTGAAGGCTGCCTACTGAATTTTGGAAGCTGGCACAATTATGTAATTTTATTATTCTGATTCACAGATACTGTGCGAAACTGTTGCTATGACTACTTTTTCTGCAACTGGCTGTTCTGCTAGTATCTCAAGAAAGTGACCAAAACATCTGCAAATATAAAGAAAATATTTGCTCTTGTATTGTGTGGTGGCCAAATTCTCTTTCCTTTAGATGTGGTACATTAGAAACCAACACCACCTTCCACACTGCCACATGCAGAATAAGGACATACATGTTTACTGCAGACTTCAAAACAACTTTTCTTGAGGTTTTAAGGAAAAAGAAGAAACATACTATCAACATTCCTTATACTGCGTTAGGTCTACAGATCTTCTATACAACTAAAAACCCAGAATATAAAAGTCTATCCACAATAAAAAGACACTTGCTCAAATATACCATGGTATAAGAGTGAATACCATATTTTAGCCCCCTACCAGTGTTTGAAAGTAATTTCAACTTCTTGATCTCTAGGCATAAGTTTTTTTAAATAATTTTCGTCCCCATTTCAACAGACATGACATACCAACAGCTGCCACATCAAAATACAGATAAAGATTTGACATTGTTAACTCATTACAAACTAGGGCTCAGATCCCTAGGACAGCACACAGGGCATGTGGTTGCAGAAAAGAAAGCTATTACTTTCATTCAGTCCAACAAAACAGATGCAAAGTTTAATATCCACACATATGGTAAGCACACATTTCAGAGTCTTAGTTCCTGCTTGTTCTTAACAGCTCAGTGCAATTGTAAACCCAAGCCACCTATCCAACCCTTCCCCAACAGCTCCCTCCCTCCCCCCCCAAATCCAGGAAAACATACAGCAGTTTCCAGATACTTTGTGATCTTGTTGGAGTGGAGTTAAAGCAGACCTACAGAACCAAGGAAAGCAGGAAGTGATAAAAATAACATACTTGACAGGTTTTTTTGCATGTCACTTAAAGAACTGTAAACAGTTAAAGCCTCAAGTCAATGCTGCTCAACCTTTACACACCCATATGCACACAACATTCAGCAAGACACAATGAAGCTGCAGAAATTCAATAAACTGGTATCTCTGGGGTCCCAAGTGCTTTAACCCTTCTACTGCTAACACACAATGTCTTTGAAAAAAATCACAACTTAGTACATTTCTAGAAACAGAATTACAGTACTGACTTTAAAAACAGTTTCTAAGGCTCAGACTGAGTCCAAAAAGGCCTCTGATTGGGTTCATTCAAGCTCTTATGTTTGGACTGCATGAATGCAGCATAAGAATGATTGCAGCAAGACGTCCACAGGTCATTTCTACATTTATTTTTATACCAAAAAGTTATGTGCAACAAATAGAATTCATACATATTTACATTGTTTTACCTGTTAGCAAAATTGTATCCTAAACCTCCAATAGAGAATCTCTCAACCTATACTGATAAAAGGAACACCTGCCCAATGACTCCATTTAAATGGATGTTTAATTTGGAGTTTAAAGCACTAGTAATAAATAGTTGATGGAACATACTATACAGAACAAACACCTAATATTTAGGCCATGCTTAATACAGTTTTATGGTAACAGAATACTTCATCTTTTCTGGACCAGTTTTGTCTAGATCATGTTTAAACAACATTGGCAGAACCAAAGCTATTAGATCTCTCTTTGACATTAGCCCATATAAATTAGGAGCATCAAGTGCTGCCTGAAGCACCTCACCAATCCCTTTGAAGATCGAGAGACTCCGTACAGCAAAAGACAAATGCTTACTACAGTATGCAGTAATCTTCTAATAAGAGAGATTTATTGTCACTTTAGATATCAAAGGTGGTAGGGAATGTTTCATTGGCCTTAGCATTGCAAACACTTTACAGTAAGAAACTTCCAAGAACATTCATTTCCTAAATGAGACCTGAATGCTTCGTTGGCCTTAAGAGTAGCAAGTACCTTACAGTAAGAGGATTTCAGGAATGTTTAATTCCTAAGCAGGTTTTGGGATGAGGTTCTTTTGCCTTTCCAATTGGCCCCTCCCTGCAGAGCTTCTGAGAGCCAAGGAGGGGGAAGAGCAGCCCAAATTCATAACCACTGTTTATATATTATGATTTCCCCCCCCTCCATTCTCATGAGTGTTGAAACCACAACCAGAATCTGTGTCATGCCCCCCTGACCTTCTGCCAGACCAGGCATTATTTACTAGCTTTTACCCATACTCTTGTATCCTCACCATTTCTTAGAATTTGCTTTTGGATTCATAAGAGTCAAATTAATATCAACCACACATTTGCCACTTTTGTTTTGGCTGGGGGCAGGCAGGGGGCAGTTGCATGAAGCACTCGTCTGATTTCCATCACATTAGTAACTGTAGCCTGAGCCATTTTACTGGAAGAAATATGCTGTTTCTATCACTGGGAGCAATGAGGAAAGAGTCAAAGAACTAGAAGCAAAAAGGTCCCAATTTCTACTGCTAAGATTATTTTGCCCTTTATTCAGGCCAACTGCATTTCTGAAGCACAACAGAGAAAGTAGAAGAGTTAGGGCCATTTCTAGCAAATCACTTCCAGTAAAAAGTAACCGCAAGAAAAGCACACAAGACAAGAGAGTTCACAATTAAGGATCGGATTTGCAAGTTCGTGCACAAAGTGTAGCTGCAAATTCTTCCAGAGACCAAACTCAATTTCCATTTGATCCCTATGTGCACACAGACAAGGACTGCAGACACCACTGCTGAAAATCTGGCCCTAAACAATTTTACTAAACAAACTGAATTAACAGACTATGCCCACACAGACAAGCACAAGACACAGCGAAGTTAGTCAACACCTATACTTTCAGCTGATGGGGCTTTTTTTCCTTTTTTCCGGTGTGCACTACACCCAGAAATTGGACCAAGTAATCATGGATTACACTTGTCTCCGTTGCTGCTTGTTCTGAGATATTAGCACTGCGACTAACCATTTCAGGCAGCACGTGTTCACCTCTTCCTTGGATGAAAAAGATGCCTTAGTGTAGATCACAGGAATGCATCAAAATAAATCTATACAACATATTAAACAGTGATATTGCCTCAAGGCTTGTAAGAGAACAAAGTAAAGCCTTGAGGGACCAGTTTAACATCATTCACTCCCCTCATATCAAAGTTCAAGGCATTTCAGAGACAGAACTAAACATCAAGACAAGCTTTAACTATACTCTGGTCAATACAAAACGCATTTAATGAATTGTTGTCTAAAACTGTTAGACAAGAGGGACAAGTAATTTAGTGTTACATGCAACAGATGTTACTCATACCACAGAACTCTATACATAAAAGCAGTTTCCACCTACATCCTTGATACAAACCAGAAAATTACTTCAGTAGTAATTTAAATACTGTTTTGTGAAGTCAATCTAAAAATTCTATTTTCTCTACAGAACACTGCATGTTTCACAGTCAAGTTTATCCTCAGCAACTTAGTGTTTATAATCCACTTAGCCATACAACATAAGTGTCTCTCTGACATTCATGTTAAAGAAAAAAAAATCCTAAAATTAGTTAAACTAGTTCTTTAAATAAACAGGTATGCAGTTGGAATTCTTCATATTTAGAAGCTGACAAGGGCAAAAAGCAGCACAGCACCAATTACAGAAAGTAGCTGAACCTATACATTTTGGTGTCACAGAGTCGGAAACACAAGTATTTTACTTTTCCGAATCACATCATCAATGTTCTATCGCATTGATTTAAGTTAACTGAAACAATATTGCTACCACTTCTCAGTCTAAAAACTAAAACAGATCTCTTAATACTCTTCTATCCCTAGCAAGTTTGCTGGGAATTTTGTTTGTTTGTTCATTTTTAAAGCAAGGACACTTCTGCCTGCCAAGTTCAACACAAAGTATTTGGTTTAACGTTTTAAGACAGAAGGCACTTTTAACATTCAGCCTTAGAATACCGAGTGCAGAAACAACATTTACAATTTTGTTCCTTTGTTTAAATCTGTAGTTTAATTCTTTTTCAATTAGTTATTAGAAAGAGCAATGATAGCACTATATCACATTTCATTTTCAGGAGCACATTTACTTACTTATCCGACTAAACAGGTTGCTCTTCCAAGGGATCTCATGCGTGTCAGGCCTAAAGTTCATTTCCCAATATAGCACAAACCAAAGATCCTGACGAAGATCAATTAAGTAACTGCTTCTTCAGAGCACTACTTGGTTATCCCACTCAGTCAGTGGTTTCCACTGCAAATTGCAATTCTATACTGCAGCATTCATATAACATCAAACATTAGTAACACTGGCTGTCTGACCGCAGTTTAAAAATGAAACAGCTCTGCATGGAAATTAAGTCCTTTCAAAGAACGCTCTTTGATATACCAACCCCCCATCTGCATACAATATCCCAGTGGCAGCTTTCTATTGACCACATTAAGCTATTTTCATTCTGTACAGAAATTAATGAAGTTGTGGTTTAATGAACATACTTTAGGTTTCAGCTTTAATTCCGTTTTCGTTACTGGAGACAAAAAAAAAAAAAAAAAAAAAGAACAAATCCCAACCATCATTCTTGTGAAAGCACTAGCAGTGAGTGCAGCAACACGGTGTTCTCTACAGAGGTCACTTCTTCCATCATGTCAGTTGACTATTAGCTGAACACTCTGACAGCTCCTAGGCTAACAAAACTGATTGTACAGTGAGTTCTCCAGGGATGAAACCAATATTTCTAATTTTATTTACAGTGTAAGTCCTAGTCAAATCTAAGTCCATCAGCTAAAAAAAAAAAGTAATACACATACTGTAAACATGGCAACATTAAATATGGTATGCTAGTCTAGAATATTTAATGTCATGATCACATCTCATTATACCTGAATTTATATACAGGATATTTTATAGCAAGTGTTACCCACTTCACAAGTGGAGGGGGAAGAGAGAGTCTAGGTTTTGCTGTGGCTAAAACTCCTTCCAAGTAAAGTTAAAGCTTGTCTTTGATTGTATTAGAGCTTCCTTTCATAACCACATTTAAATTGAAGATTAGCACAAAAAAATTATCTAGGGCCCCTTCAAATTTATAATTAAAAATTCAGTTATGATTCTCAGGGAAAGTGTCTGATATGGAGAATAAAAAAATTACTGCAAAATAAACTTAATGGAAGTTGGGTCTTCAGACTGTCAGTCAAAAGTTCAAACAGGTGTTATTCCTGTTTGGGTTGGAGTTGCCGTTTCCAGGCCTCGTTCAAATAAACTAGTCGTTTGTAGTTGATGATAAAGAGAATGAAGTTCAGCAAATATGTGATGACGCAGACAATGCAAAATTCCTTCAGCACGAAGTACAGAATGTATGCCAAGTACAATGACCCTACTACAGACACTATGGAGGATGTCATGAGGATTAGAGCTGCTACTGCACTTGCTGTCATACCTGCAACAAGAGAGAGAAAGTTACTACCGCTGCTCTCATTCCCCCCTTCCACACAAAGCAAAAAGCCTAAGCACTCTAATTCAAACTGACGGCTACTCAGCAAGTCTGTATTACGTAAAAGTCCGTTTAAAATACCATGAGTTCAAGATGACTGACAAATCGCTATTTGAAGGGGAGCTTCTAGGTTCTGTATGACAGTCCTTTGATAAGAAGTATGTGTAGTATTTACCATCTTCCATATTCCTGAGTTATGGGAAAGTTACAGGTTGATCAAGTTATGTCTATCAATATTAATAGCTTTATAGCAGAACACAGAGTTACAAAGAAATATGCATACATTACACTTCATGCACTTTTTTTGCCTGCTATCTCTTACTCCTGCAAAACTTGTAAATTCCATTTTTATTTCCTCTCTTTTCTTTTGTGCAATCCAATGCTAAATATTATTAAGTGAAAATACCAGTGCAGCAACTGTCATGACACTTATTTTAATAGCATAGCAGGAAAAAATGCAATTGCTCTTGTTTTCAGTTGGGTTTTTAAGCCTGTTGGACAGATGTATAATTAGACTGGTGCTAAAAAAAAAAAAGATAAAAATCACATGCATTTATCTGGTCTCTTGCAGATTGCACAATGTATAATGCACTCATCCATCACCACAGACCTGTTATATACTTTAGGGTCTAAAATGAATTAATACTTACCAAGTAGCATTTGTAGTATATAAAACACGAGTCCAAAAACACTGTTTGACTGATTTATTGCACTGTCCTTTCCAAAGATGGAACCCAACAGACCGAATCCTCGACCCCATCTGTAAAACAGTGAAACTAATTAACTTGTATTTGGGCACCTATTGCTTTGCACCAGTATTTTCAATTCATCACTGGTGGGGGGGGTGGGGGGGGTGGGGTGGAGATAAGTATATTCTGACACAACCACTGCAGTCCTATATAAAGTTCAGGGCTATCTTGCAAAGCCAAGCAGCTTGCAACAGGGGCTTCACTAGGCACAACTTTGTCCCACTCATTGCTGATATAAGTTATTTGACACACTAGAAACTACCAAGTTCACCGAGCTGCAACTTCACCAAATACCACGTCTGCTTCCTAGGGTTGTAGTTTAAAGCTCTTTCATCAAATAAACACTTCTTTCCTCCACTGACAGCTTTAGCAGCTCTCTCCACCACAGTAAGTTGGACACATGCTCACTATACAGCTGAGGGAAAATGGTACAAATTGGTAACTAGTTGTTACCAGCTCTGCCAGCACTCACCTCACTGGCATCAGAGCAAGCAAATCAGAACATATGTTTGCACTTCAGCTGCTCCTGAGCAGTCTAACACCTCAGAAGGAACCCAAATCTGTCAAGAGACAAGCTGGGGATGGTACCATAACAAGATTCACAGACCTCATTTGTTATAGCCCTTGCACAGTGTGACATTTTGAACTTGTACCTTAACCACAAAGTGACTTCCAACTTTTTAGTGATAAGGTGGAAAGCGGCACAAGCCCTACAAAACTGCTGCTGCAACAAGGGGGATAAAAGATTAAATTAGCGAAGGTATTTGTGCTAGAAACCAGTAATCTGATGCCCTAAGGCAAATCATGCCATTATTTGTAAAAGCAAAGTGAGGACCATATTTAGTAGCATCACTTGAAAATATGAAGAGAAGTTAACGCTACTTCAACATGCAACTTAATTCACTTACAAGAGAATGTTAGGATATCTGCCAGCATGTCTTTGGAGCATCAAGTCAAGCACTACATAAATGCAAGGTTAGGTTTACATTATCAGGTTAACTGTCACATAACTATATATAAAAAAAAAAGCGCAATTCCTCACTTCTGTTGCAGCAGAAAACACTAGTGTGTTACATTTATGCCAACAGAAGTGCAGTTTCCGAATAGCTTGTTGTACTAGATGCAATGGTTCTACTAAACCAAGACACAGCATAGGTTTGCTCTCTCCACACTACAGGAACATTGCTGATATATTTCACCATACATCTGAGACCAGTGAAAGGCTACCACCACATTACAAGCAGTTTCCTCACACAAGAAAGATACCACAATAAGTACAATTTAATACTATCTCCAAAATACTTCATAATCTCACAGCCATTTGCACAATATTTTCAAAACATATTCAAATTAATAATTTTAATTCAAACTTAGTAACTCTCTGCAATTAACTATTATACCAAAGTCTTGTGCTCTTCTCCTGAAGAAATTGAGCAGAGAATTATGTACCAATTCCTAGAAAGCAGAGAATTATGTACCAATTCCTAGAATTATGTACCAATTCCTGCATAAACAGTAAAAAACCCAAACATACTTTCAACTAGTTTGGTCTCAAATCTTGTAAACAACTGAAGTGAAACTTAATGTGCAAATATAAAGCTTCAAGTCAGCATAGAAAAGGCCAACACTCGCTTTACCATGGGGACAATGCCTCACATCCCAGAGCTGCGAAGGGTCAGAACGACACAAAGTTAATTGCTGGGAGGAGCAGTGCAATACTGTCGCACTCCCTGCAGTCACCCCAGTGCAAGTTTGGGGCTATGCAAACCGTGGGGGACAAGGCTGGTTATACATCCTCCCTGCAGCACATGAAGGCAAACAGTCCCAGTTAGCGTATAGTATAGTTTATTTTAGTTTGTGGGCAAAGTTGCGTCAAGGATGGATACCAAAGATCTGGAAAAGCAGCTATAGAGATGCAAGTGCAACACTTCACAGCTAAGGGAGCCACACTTCCAAAAGCATGGCATTTTAAAAAAAGACAAAACACAGTGCAACAATACATAAGCAAACATTATAAAGAAATACTGCAAGTTCCAAAGAATCCCAGCTATGACGAGACTTTCCTCCCACACATTGAATGTTATCTGGATTTTAAGCGAGAACTGTTTTTTTTTTAAGCCCTACTTTGATAAGATCGTCACAACACATGTAACAATTGTCTCACGTTGTCCAGCTAGCAAATGCACTATTAAAGAGCCAGACAAATATATTAAAGGTATAATCATTTTGCATTTAATAGTCTATTTTTATTTTTCTGTATTACCACATTTATAGATGCTTCAGCTTACTATCCAGGTGCAGTTCATTGTTCTACTCTCCAAGAGAGAATTCTTTGTAGGATGACATTAAACTCTGTTTGAACACACTCAGGCTTTCCTTACTGAGAGACTAAACAGTGCGTGTAGCTCAAAGTGTGCCTAAGTCTGTGGTTCAACATTAGCCTAGCTCAAAGTAACTGCAGGATGCAGAATTCCTACCCTCTCCCTGCCCTAGCTGTACGCTCTCACTTCTGATGCTCATGAGATCCTGTCATGTTTGAGAGCAAACTCAGCTTAAAACATCAGAAACTTTAGACTACAGAATCTGACCCTACAGTTATTCTGCAAGTGAATAAAATGTTGCTAACGGAAAGATAAGGAGTTGAAGCCCTTCCTGACAGTCAGTGTCCCCAAGGGATCTGTTCATAGCTGCAAGAAGGTCAGAGCATGGTAAAAGCTTTTCCCACATGCAATAGTTCATTAAGTATCTTGTTGGCCTTGTAGCAGCTTTAAGGACATCAAGTATTAAATTTCAGTCGACAGAGTACAGCTCTAATCTCGCATCTTATTCCACAGACTTCAAGACGGCTAAGGAGCTTGTGGTTTAGGACGAAGCACTTTTTCCAGCCTTATAATGTTGGAAGTGTGAGGAAGTTTTCTGCATCAAACTGAAAAGCAAAATATTTAGACTTTGTATATTTCTATTTCCATCTAATTTCTCTACTGAAGAGGCTAAATCATCTTCTAATCTATCAAGGAGGTCCCAAAACCCACAATGAACCAAGTACTTCCACAAACAACTGGAGGAAGGAAGAGGACTGAGTATGAAAATCTTCCTTCTCACATCAAAAGCATGCAAATCACACCTGAGTTATGATAACTTTGAAAGTCTAAAAACACATGGCAAACAAATAGCAAGAAGAAAGATTGCAGTCCTAACAATAAACTCCAAGAAATAAAACATCAGTAAAAAGGACTATAGACTGCTCAGAAGTTCTTCATGGAACTTGTCTTTCTTATAAAGAATATAATTTACAAGAACTATTGTTAACTTGGATCATTTTTTTTGATACAGAATGCTAAGTAAAATGAACTGCACTAATTAAAGAGCTGCTTGCACAGCAAGATAAAAGCATAGTCCAACATCACCAACTTTTTCCTGATACTGACTTGTGGCTCCCCATCCTGAAGCAGTCAGTTGATCTGTTGTGAAAATCATGAAGTCACCCTGCATGATTCAGAGCACTATGACAAACACATGTGGCAAGCCTACTTTTGCCACACCCGAGTTTCACTCCTAATAGGAAAAAAAAAAGGCACTCTGAACTAGCTTCAAGGAAATTTTAAAATAAATCTTTACGTCTTCTTGTATGTTTCAAGTAACTCAAATTCCCTCTCTGTTCAAGATGACAGCCTGCTTCACTTCCCATTTGCAGGTACAAGTCTGAATGTTCTTGAAAAAAGTTTTCAGAAGTGATTCAAGAAATCCAAGACAAAGTGTTTAGAACTGTTCACGTAGTTTTCTAACATCTAAAATTGAATACTATAGTGACTTTTAGTCCAATGTGCATTTCTTTTTATCAAAAGGAGGTTTTGAAAATTATTATCCACCCTCTAAACAGTGTCCCTTTTTGTTTGTGATATTTAACAAAGCTCAGAAGTGTTGCATTTTTAGAAGTTTAAAGCAGTATTTGCATGCACTTGACACTTCTTAACAGGAAGAAAAGAACAGAGGTAATTTTGATCCACAAGTGACATATCTCAAATAAAATCTTATACTGTTAAATCATTACCTCTTTTGCACAATTATGAATATCCTCTGTGTTCCAGAACAGCGTATTATGGGAGTACACTTTAACTCTAAACATTTTACCATAATTTAGCAGAGACAATACGACTGTCAGAAAGGTAACCAAGAGAACCTCAAGCAGGACACTAGCATCTCAGTCATTTTAAAGGACAAGCAAACAACCTCCATGTTTAACAAGTTAAAAGCTGTAAGAGTTATCAGTATTGGCTCAAAAAGCAACAGAATTCCAAGCCTGCCAAACACAGCAAATCAAACAAACAAACAAAAAGTACGTATTTAGCCAGGAGTCAAGATTATCTCATCCACTCTCTGTAAGAAATGCTATGCTGTTTTTTTCTAGCCAAGCACCCCAATTCTGACAGTTACCTACAGGAGATGTTTTTAAGGGCTTTTACAAAAAGATCGTTCCTCAAGATGCTCTCCTTGACCTCAATTATCACTAAGAATCAGCTTAAGGAACTTCTGAACTGGGGTTTCACCTGCATCTACACACTCAGTAGCCTACCTTGAAGCCTTCCTGAATGTACCTAGATGCCTTCTGAATACATACTTTTGACCTCCACAACATCCTCCAGTGATGAATGCCAGAATCACATCACCTCAATTTCACTTGGGAATCCTTAGTCCTCATGTTAAGAAAAGAACTAACTAGTTGTTCTTGTTTTGGCTGGGACAGAGTTAATTTTCTTTCTAGTAGCTGGGACAGTGTTATGTCTTGGGTTCAGTATGAGAAGAATGTTGATAACACACTGCTGTTTTCAGCTGTTGCTAGGTAGTGTTTGTACTAAGTCAAGGATTTTTCAGCTTCTCATGCCCAGCCAGCAAGAAGGCTGGAGGGGCACAAGAAGTTGGGAGGGGACACAGCCAGGACAGCTGACCCAAACTGGCCAAAGGGGTTTTGCATACCATGGGACGTCATGCCCAGTATATAAACTGGGGGAAGTGGGGCTAGGAGGGATCGCTGCTCGGGAACTAACTGGGTATCGGTCAGGGAGTGGTGAGCAATTGCATTGTGCATCACTTGTTTTGTATATTCCAATCCTTTTATTATTATTATCATCATCATCATTATTAGTTTCTTCCTTTCTGTTCTATTAAACAGTTCTAATCTCAACCCACGAGTTTTACATTTTTTCCAATTCTCTCCCCCATCCCACTGGGTGGGGCAGGAGTGAGCAAGTGGCTGCATAGTGCTTAGTTGCTGGCTGGGGTTAAACCACAACACTACTGTACATTCATTTTAACATGAAAATAACCATACTAGATCAGGTCAAGTCCAGCTAGCTTCAGTACCATGTTCCTGACAACAGCAAGTAGCAGCTGCCTTGAACAAAGCACACATACTTCCCAGTTCACATTCTAGTCTCCTAAATGTCTCGTTGAATATGCTATCAAATCCTTCAGGAGACCAGATTATTAAATGGCACGTATGATTCAAAGTCTGAGAACACTACAGCGGCAGGTTTTCTAACACATTTCTCTCTCTCAATTTTTAGGTTTGCTGCAATGAAAAGGGCAAACAATAATAATAAAAAAGATTATATTTTCAAAGAACTGTAAATAAAGAACCCAAGTTTTGTTTTCTGAGTAGTAGTAGATTACTTGAAGGCCCTCATTTCAGGATTATTTTTCATCCCATAAGAATTATTTTGTTATCAACAGCAAGCACCGTTTACCACTTTGTAACCCTGAGAAAACAATAAATACAATTTTCTAAAAAACACTTACACTTGACAAGTGATATGCACATTTCCTTAAGTGTCATCTGACTTCTGATATAAGTCACAGTACAGAATGAAAGTTCTCAGTAGGGGAGTAAAGCTGGCCTATGCTTACACGTTGCCTTCAGTGAAAAGCTCATGTAAAGGTCAAAGGATCTGGAGCATGTTAATACTTAGCATGTTAAGAAACTTCAGCTGCAGCTTCTTTACAACTTCACTAGAGGATTTTGGATTAAACCTAGTTCATTGTTACAAGGTTGCTTAGGCTACTCTAACAGTTTTAATAAATTAAGTAAAAGCCTTCAATTAGAAGCCATGCGAAAGAAAGGAGATTAAAAATTCCCATTTGTAAACTTGCCAAGAGTGCTCAAAAATTTTGATACGCTTAATTTCATGTTTAAATCTATTAGCAGTATTTACCATAAACAAATGCGATTTTGTTCTATATATCCTCCAGCTTTACCTCAGAAACAGTCTGAAAAAATTGCAGTGTCTAGATCAGCAAAATCTCAAGCAGACAGTGGTTAATTATTTTATAGCAGTCTTTACAGAAGCACTGGTTATTCAAGCTACAAGCCAACAGCATGGTATTCCTTCTACATAATCTCTTCTATGAAGCTATTGTAAACGAAGCCCAAATTTGAACTATAGGCAGTTTGTTAAATTTACTTTGCATCAGGCAAAATAATTCTCAGCCCTATTGCAAATTCCAGCCAAGCTACAAATATTATTATTTATGAAAAGCAAAAATACCCATGTTCATGTATATACCATAAGGTTGGAAAAAAAAAAAAAAAAGACTCACATAGCTAGGGTACTCCTGTATTTATAAAAGTTGTGCCTCAGCCACTACCTATTATATCAGTCTGAAGTATTAAGCCATCAGTCTTCTGTTAAAAAGATGAGACAAAAATTGCTTGAACTATCAGCTTCTGCTGCTTTGGGAACAACTTGCTTTAGAACTAATGAAGCTGGTTTTCTACAAAGGTTCCTGAAACACCTTCCTTCCCCAGCACATGGAATAACTTCCAGATCCCTCTCAGCTCACACCCTCCAGCACCCTGCCTCCCCAGTCAAGTCCATTACCTATCAGTTTTGTCCGAGTTCTGTTTGCACATGTGCTGCCTGGCTGGCTGGCAGACCAAATGGGACAGATAACCTTAGCTCACACAGTAGGGTTTTTTTTCCCTTCAGCAGAGGTGTTACTTTAGAGTGTCTCCCCCCTCCCCTTTGGCACCAAATCTGTTTCTATAAAACTTTAGTAACTTGTATCCTTTGTTAAATTTTGACATTAAAAAAATTGAAAAATTATAAAATAAATTATTAATACACAACACACAAAGGCAAAATCTTCTCTAGAAACCAGGCTAAAAAGGCAGAATAATACAACCTATCTTGGCCTCAAGTTGTTTGCGCTTTTTCGGCTCAGCATCCTTAGCTGTAAAACTTCTATCACACTTACCTAGCTACAGCTATGCCAATTCACCATCATCTTGAACCTGCAGCACTCCAAATCCTGCTGAAGCAAAGCGCTTGACGTACTAGATGGATTCTGTCTACACCGATTTCCCCCTGCCCAATCAACTAACTAGAGATCTTCAAACCTTCCCTCAGACAGCAAAAACAATGAATCCTTGCTACAGAATAACTGAAGAAGCACCCTTACATCTGCTCTCTAACAATTTGCAGACCTTGGAAATAAACAACAACCGATATTAAATTACAGACAGATTATAGCTGAGTCTCAGGAGGCAACATTTTCCTGTAAACTATTTCAGTAGCCTAAGAACCACAAATATGATTCCTCTTGTATGACCACCAGCTGCTCCACATACTGCCCTTCAGCAGTTTGATTAAACTTTTACCTTCTTCTACGCAGAATCGAAAATGCCTAACAAAAACAATTAACTTGGCTCAGGTTAAAGATATTACTGACTAGAAAAGAGCAGAGACTTGCAAAACTAGTAAAATTTCAAAAAAAGCACATGGGCCTCATTTGTGTGCACTGGTTCACAAGAAGAGACTGGACAAGCTTTTCCCATTACCTGCATAAAGTTACTTTTACCATTTCTCATCTTACATCAGTCACTAACAATTGCAGCTGTCAACCTCAAACATATCTGAATGCTTGCTTGCAGGTACAGCAATAAAAAAAAATGCTACGACATCAGGAACTTACCATTAATATGAAAGATAACTGCTATAAAATGTTCTTAACCTGGAATCAAGCAAACTTGACAGACATCAAGTTTACAGGAACTGCCCCACAACAGAACTGAATGGGAACCTGCAACATAAACATCAGGTTAGGGAGGAGGTCAAAGAAGTTTTCTTCCATGTCCCACTTTCCTAGATAACGGGGTTGTTCTTGTCAACTTGATCTCTGTTACGGTCTGCGCTCTATAAAGATGCACCAGAACAATAGTTCTAGCAAGGTGTGCTTCACTGAAAAAAACAGCACTGGTCAAAGTTTTAACTGCAATAACTTATAGCATAATTGCATGCCCATTCTGCAGAGAAGTAAGCTCTACACCAGCATAATTACACTCACACAACATGGCGCTGAAGTACTATGTCACAAGACTGAGCAATTTAAACATAACATTTACACAGATGTAAACTAACTGCTTAAAATGATTTATGAAGGTGAGCAGAACAATACAATAACACTACAGTTGTCACAGGCCACTCTTGGCAAATCCAGTAAAACTACTCCATGTCTGCACAGACCTGTCCACAACACACGTAAAATTTTACAGATGTACATTTTCAAGGACTACCAGATGATTACTTTGATGCATCCACTAGAAGATGTAAGGCAGACAGGCATTTTTCAGAACAGGAAGAGTGGCTTAAATACAGGATGACAATCCTTGCACATTAACATGAAGTTCAGAACAGGGAATCCCTAAAATATGTGATGTATCAAATTATATCCAAAGAACACAGATTCTTGAAATCCTATTTTGACTCTAGGACTTCTTCAGTAAGTCAGCTGGAGATGTTAACATAGATCAATATTGACTATTTCCAAACCTCTTCACTTATGCAGCTGGCCAAAAGCTACAAATATTGCTAAAGATATGCAGTGACATGTGCCCTTTGGTCATTCATGCCAGCTATCTTAAGTCTGTATTAAAGTTGTGACAGCATTAACACATGCCAGGCTACAAAACTTCCTTCAGAAAGAGCCATCCACTAATCTGCTCTGCAGGAACTTTAAATTAATCAAGACAGAAAGTAGAAACACATCAGAAGACTCAAAAGTCTCCCAGGGCACACGAAAGAACAAAGCAAAAAGCTCTGGGTCTCTGCATTACTACTTAAATACCACATTTTGTTTCAAGCCATAGCACTATCCATATCACTTGAAACTTGTCTATTAGTTTCATTCCCTCTGTGAAACTATTATAGCAGCAAAACCTAAAAGATTTTTTAGGAACTGCTATTAGCCAGTTTTATTATAAATAAAGCCATTCTTGGCACTTAATTATTCTCAAATATAAAAGAGAGCAATTCACTTAAAACACCTAGAGCAATTGCCAATTATTTCCCTAATACCTTCCCTTATTTCTTCTTGGAAAATGACAGTGGTCATCATACAGTCCTTAGCTGTTTTTCTTTCTAAACTATCTAGTGAACTTTCCCCACAATAAAAGCTTGAAATGTGCTGACCATTAATATTTTGAATAAGGGATACTAGGAAGATCTCTCAAACATAATCTTCTGGATGAGTCAGTCTCTGATACAAGATTTTTCCACACTCCTCCCTCTGCATGCTGGTAATCTTTACAACATTTCTGTTCTCATTGTTGTGCCAATACCAGATTTGGCTTAAAAGCAAGATTTGGAAATACTAACAGCTTATTAGGGAAAAAAATCCTCCCCAAAGACCAGAACTTAGTTCCAAAGTAACTCAGCTCAGGGAAGAATACGCTAATTTATTCTAATTATTCTATACAGTTAAAATTAATCTCAACACTGCGATGTGCTTTCCAGTCCACTGCTAGAGTCAACACTTGAGATGTTAAGATCATTACATTCCAAGTTCCATTAGTAAATCTAGCTTAAATAAAAAGTCACACAACCAAATGAACACTCTAGAAGCCAGTAAAAGCCACAAAGTACAAGTTTGTCACCCATTTAACTCTGTAGAGTTAACTCTGCTAATCAGCTAAATGAAATAATTTGTGATTGCCAGTGTAACAGCGTAATGAGAAAAGAATCTGCATTACATGTGAAAATGCTGGAACACCATATTTGAAACTCTGCTATCTTGGAGAAATCTAAACAGTAGTTAAAAGTTCCTTTCAGAAATCAAGTTTCAGAGAAACTTTGGTGATGCATGGTAGTAACAAGGACTATTCAGTTGAACAGAGAGAGAGAGAATGACTGATGGATAGGGAGCTGTGGCAACATGGAAAATAAGATTAATTTCTTTCAACGTTATTCTTACTTCAAAGTTTAATAGCTTGCCCTCTTGTCTTAGTTTTAAAGCAATACTCCTTTTTTGTCTGTGTCCTGTACAGCGTTAAAAGCACATTCTTCTCCAAATATGGTTTGACTGAACAGAACTTGCACACTCCTTTTCCACAAACTCCTTTTACCACCTGCTGTAATTATCATGAGCTATCCTGACATCTGCAATACTTCAGTCTTTAAGCATGATTCTCCTAGCAACTGCTAGTGAGCTTTTAGTTGATTTTATCCCTAACTGTCCATATTATTACATAGAATTCCTGCAGTAAAATGTTCACAGGTCTTACCATGGCATACTCAAGGTTTCAGCTGCAGCATAACTAATGAACACTATAATTACCAAGCATTATTCCATAATTAGAAGTACTTAAAGACATAACTAGAATTATTTTACTTCTTCAAAGCATTTAGTAAACATGCATTAAAACTATTACTTCAAATTCCCGGTCTCAATAGCAACATTTGCAGTAACAATAAAAAGCTAATGAAAGACCAATTCTATACAGAAACAGACTACTACAGAGGCTACTTAGGTGCTTAAATCCCTGTTATTCTCTTTTTGCCTCTATAGCTGTGGTAAAACTTATATTACTGATGATACTCACGTGGTTTAATCTCAGTAGCCTATGCATAATTTTAATTTATAAATTTAAGTTATCTGTCAAGATTATTAAAACCTTTTTCCTGTTTAGATTGAGACTTCTCATTTTGGGACACTTCTCAAATAGAGACATGAACAAGCACCTTCACAAACTAAAGATTATCTGGTGACAGACAGAAAAGCAGAGTTAAAGTCCTCATTCAATCACAAGAACCTCCTTTCAGATACCCGCAGATACACATCTCTTTGTAACATAACACAATCCCACTTCTGTCACCTCAGAAGTGGTTTTAAGAATAAGAGTTCCCTGTATGTTTTGCCTAAACAATTTAACCAGCTTCCAACTTGACAGAGTATGGGCATATTCTCCCCCACTGGCTTGTTATGACAATACAGCAAGTACCTTTATAAAAACTGTGACAGCTTTTATGCAGGTTACACGGAAGAGGGGGTGGAGGGGTGGAATCTCAAGTACTCATTCAGGTGAAGGCACTAACATGATAATAACAAAATTCTCATTAAAAAAAAAAGGAAGCATTTAATACCTACATTTGCTGAAGAACCAAACCCCTCCCCTTGCCGGCTCCTTACTTGTGGATGCCTTTGCATATGTCTTTATATGTCTATATATATATACACGCACACAAATATATATGCATATGCAGACATGTACACACATATATATGTGCACAGAGCAGTTTTGAAACTACTGGACAAATAATCTTATTTCTCTAGTTGAAATATTTGAGAATACACTTTTAGGAGAGTTTCTTGTCCAAAATACACCTGAAAGTATTTCCTGTACCATGTTTATACTGGTAGAACTTCTAACTACACAGCAGGTTAAGTCTTTTCATTATTGTAATTCAATCAACTAGTTAGTTGACAACGAGTTAAGCTAGCAGCATATTAAAATTCATACATCAGCTCCCCTAACAAGAATAAGAAACACTGGCCTTTAGAAAACAGCTGGTAAAGTAATTACTGACAGGAAGCCTGTAAAATAAATCAGGATTTGGACTGGGCTCCTGCTGCTGAGGCATACAAATCTCTCTTGAAGTAAGCACTTCCTCTGTATCACAAAAGCAATCTTCTTTGCTGCCAGGTGACATTACAATGAAAATGCAATTCAGATACTCCGATAAAACAACCCAAACCCAATCACCTACAATTGTACGTGTTTACATTGGCCTCAACCACTAGTCACACCTACAGCACTTTACTCTAACCTGCATTTGCCACTAAAATGCCTGTCACTCTAGCTAATTGCCATCGATTACAACACAGAAATTGCAGGTGCCTCACCCTCCGGCCTGTAGCGATCCCGAAGAAAAGCCGTTCCCACACCAGCCCTCCAGCGAAGGGGCTGCCTAAACCGGGAGCCCCGACACCCCCCTCCTCGGCCTGCCCGCCCTGTAGCCCCCAGCACAGGCCCAGCTGCCCAGCCCCCTCCGTGCCCCAGGCAAGCCCTCCCCGGGACGAGCCCCGGCCCGCAGCCGCGGGCTCCTGCCGCCCGCACGATCGGCCAAACCCTCCCGCCACCGCCGCCGCCCCCCTCACAGAACCGGCCCGGACTCCCAGCAGCCCCCGCCTTAGCCCCCGAGGCACCGGAGGCAGCGCTCTCCGGGGCCCGGCCCCGCCGCTCCCCGTGCCCCCAGCCCCTTCTCCCCGCGGCGGCCTGAGGCGGCGGCACGTCCCATCTCCGCCTCACCTGGAGGTGATGGCGGCGGAGCAGCGGACCCGCTCGCTGAGGTCGCACAGGGCCTGGTAGTGGAGGTCGCGGCCCTTCTCCCGCTCCAGGTGGCAGGCGTAGAGGGAGAGCAGGATGCCGGCCGCGCACACCGCGGAGCGGGCCACCCGCTCCCAGCGCGGCACCGACACTCGCAGCAGGACGGGCGCCGCCATCTTACCCCCTCCCTCCGCCTCAGCCCGCGACGCGCGCCCGGCGCCGACCAGCCGCGCACGCGCGCCCACACCCCATTGGCTCGCTGGGCGGGCGCGCCTCTCCCGCCCCACCCCGCCGATCGCGCCGGACGTGGCGCTCCGCGACGACGTCACGTCAGGCCAAGGCGGGGAGGGGAGGGGGGCGTGGCGCGGCTGGGGGGTTATGGCGCCGCCTGGCGGTCATCAGGCGGCACTGCAGGGCGGCCCCCCCGCGGCCCGGGCTGCCTCCTCTCCCCCCGCCCCGGTTTCAGCAAGAAAATGAGTTTTTCCCCCTTTTTCCTCAGATCTGGGCCGCGGGCGGGATCTGGGCTTTTTCCGGGGAGTGCTACGAAAGCCGGCACGGCTGCCATGACCCTCAGGGCTTGATGGGCCACTTCACTATAGCTAAGGCCACGCTGGTCTCTTAGGCAGGTTCTCCAGTGAGCGCTCCAGGTTTTTTTCCATGATTTTGCAGAAAATGAGCCAAACCGCCGCAGCCTGCAGCCACGCAAAGCCCAGCTGCTGCCTCCTGTGCAGAGGGACCTTCCTGAGGGCCTGTTATGTTCCCAAAGTTCACCCTGAGGCCTTCCGGGATGCGTAATTTGGACAAGCGATACAAAAAGCGCGTTAAAAGTTTGGTTTTTCTAGCGCACACCATAGCCTGGTGCTCTGCCTCGCTCTGGAGCAGCGAAATCAATGGATTTCCCCAAGCCTTGCTCAGCCTTATCTTTGGACAAATATGCTTTGCACTTGAGCAACGGGAATTCGTCATCTGTTTCCCAGATCTAGGATCACATTCGTATCACACCTCTAAATATAGCTGGCAGACCTGAGAGTCGATAGCACTAGGCAGAATTAGACAGATACAACCAAAGGCAATCAGGGCTGGATCTTCTTTCTTTTGTACGTCTCTGGTTTCTATCAAAAGTAGCACCAATACCTCTCTAGCTGTAGTTTAGGAACCAGCTAACATCTCTGGTCTACCAACACAAAAGTCATCTAGTAGCTCAAAAGAAACAATCTTTGCTTACTGTAAACACCCACCATAACCACCATTATTGCTTTATTTTGAGCACTGGCTATTTCTTCTCCTTCCCTTCCCCATTTCCTTGCACGCACATTATTGATAGGCATTAGCAGATGGAAGAGCGAGTCAGTACAAAACGAAGCTCTGTGAGTTTTCCCAAGGAAGGCAGGAAGACAAAACACAATGGCAGCATTCATACCGCCAGTTATGCCACCCGTGCCTTCATTGTTCTGCAAAACAAAACTAATTCAAAGACAGATGTGTTGCAAAATGACTTCAGCAACAAGAAGGAATCCCTCTGCCAGCAAAAAAGGGAAACTGACAACTATTAATTAAAAAGAGTTGAGAAAACCATTCATTAAGAAATGAGGGGTTTGAACTCTAGCTAGAGTATAAACTAAATTAAAAATCTCCTGTTCTCTATGCTGTGCCTTCTGCTATCAGTGGGAACAGGAGGAGAGGGACAACGGGAAAGAAGCAGAGATGACCAAGATAGAAGGGGCAACCAAAAAAATAACAAATATACTAAAGCTGCAGGAAAAGAAATCACCCTATCTCATATGTTTATAGCTTGGCCTTTAAATGATGAGGTCTAGTCCAAGCTTTTCTTTTTACCAACCAAATGGGCACCATGGGATGTTGGGCCCTGGAAGCACCGCTCAGGCTGGCAGCAGTGGATGGAGGAGTGGGGCTGAGCTCTGCCCTGCCCTGCCCTGCCGGGTTCTGAGCCATCCTGCCTTGCTCTGGGAGCTATTCACCGGGCCAACCGCAGGAGAGAAAGTGCCCAATCTGAAGTGAATTACTTACTGTCTCTCTGGAGTGCAAAACTCATGATGCTTCACAGGCGTTTGACAAAACCCCAGACCCAGAGCTGCTGAGGAAGCAGCCGAAATGGAGAGAGGTCAAGAGTAAAAGAACCAGAGAGAAGAAGTGTGCAGAGACAAACTCCTGCAGTAATGCCAGCAGCCTGAATTTGTGTGGATGCTGCTGTTCTGAACCTGATATATTGTTTATATTTATCTCCTAATAATTTTGACATTAACAGCAACTGCTTTTCTGACCGACGCCTTGCTTTTGGATTACCATTGCTATACAAACTCACAATATTCATGCTTCCGTCATCAGACAGTAGTGACATTCCCTTACATACAAGATGTTGAAATGACTGGTCTTACACAGCTACCTCCCTCACAACTGAAGAAATTGTGAACAAGCAATTTTTTGTCATGACAACGGCTTTCTGATGAAGTGATAATGTTGCAGGGCAGGAATCGCATTTTGGGGATGAATGTGTATATAGGTACTCTAAGGATAAAAAGCAAGGTGCTTGCTTATAATGGCAAATGGAGTTGTTTGAAATGTCACTTTGTTGAGCCTAATTTGAGAGTTTATTAACTCGTTAGGTCTAATCCTGTGTATGTTAGTCATCTGGACTCTTTTCATTATTTTCAATGGGTTTTAGATCAAGAATAAAACCAAACAACTTGTGTGCTATATTAACTGAGTCAGTAAAGATTTTGGCAGAACAGTTTTACCTCTGGTATATCGAGACTTATGTAGTAAACTCTAGGGACTATATTTTAATTATATTCTAAGTTATATGACATAACTTGTGTCTTTCTCCTTATTAAATGATTCATTCTTTCCTAAAACTCTGCTAAGGCTAACAACTCATGGCATATTCCAGAAATCATTTGTGCTTTGTCTAAAAAACTCCCTCTATTTAACAAAGTAAGTGCTGTGCCATTCCTTCACTTTACTGTAACAGCTCTAGATCCAGTATCATGACTACACAGTAGAAGGCCTGACTTTTATGTATTCTCTTCCATTTGCTTTTTTATTGTGTTCCTGTCCCTAGACTATGCAGTACCACTTTTCAAGCCATCTTCAAGCACTTGCCTCCAAACTTCCCAGCCTTTTTTCTTTTTTTTTTTTTTTTTTTTTTAAAAACAAAAAGCAGCCACCTTCCAACCCCTGATTCAGGTGTGCAGACCCTTCAACCCACAAGGACAGCTGAGAGGGGGTCAGGCCTTGCTGGCGCCACCAGTGACCATGGTGCTGTCATGACGTACCCCGTGTTAGAGCTGCTGTGTATAAAATTAATACAGTGACTAATTAATTAATTAATCTATAAATTTTAAGAAGACATCCCTCAAAATATGGACGGCGTTTTGAAAGGCAAACCCAGTAAGTGCGTACCAGCCCGTGCCGACCCTCTTGTGCATGTGGCGGAGGGGGGCAGGGGGTGCCCTCGCTCCTTTTTGGGGCGGTTGGCGATAAACCCCAGGCTTTTGGGGGAAACTGAGCAATCCTGTGAGAGGCTGAAGGGCTTTTGGAGGCTCCTTCACGGGGACACGTGTGCCACCAGAGCACACGCAGAGCAGAGCAATCGCAGTCTCTTCTCCAGAGACGGCGATTCTCACAGGGCAGGCGCGCGTTTAAACGCGATTTAAGTGTTTTATTCTCACAGCCGGACCCGCCGCCATCCCTCCCTCACACACCCGTTTCCCGCTCCGGGGCAGCGCCTCAGGAGAGCGACGGAGGGGGCGGGGCCGCCGTGAGCCCCGCCTCCCCTCTCCACCCCACCCACCCCCGCGCGGCGTTACGGCAGTGACGCAGGCGCGCGCGGCGGGTGTCGGGTGACCTTCAGAGGCGGCGGCCGGTGTGAGGCCGCGTCCTCTCGCTTCTCCTCAGCTCATCTCAGCTCCCGAACCTCGTCTCCCCCGCCGCGATGCCGAGGGGCGGCCGGAGCCGCACGTCCCGCATGGCGCCCCCCGCCAGGTGAGGGCCGCTGGGCCCCTTCCCTCCTCCTTCTTTTCTTCTTCTTCCCCGCCCCCGTGTAGGCCGCAGGCCGCAAAGGCCTTTCCGCCATTCCGAGGTTGGGTGGCGCACCGGGATGGGGGTTAACGGGAATGGGGATGGGGTGTGTGTGGCCCGGCTGCTTTCAGCTCGGTTAGCGGAGCGGGGTTAGGCGCTTTGCGGGGATGGAAGTGGATCTCCTCAGCGCTTGCTCGGCGGCGGGGCCTGGCCGTCCAGTGCCTGAGCATTAAGGTCCTATTTAATCGGCCCCTTCTGGGTTCTATCTCATTTCCCTAAAAATAGCGCAGTTCTTTGGGTTGTGGGGGTGCAGCCAGTCTTTAAAACACAGCCAAAAAGCAGCCTGTAAACCTTACCCTATTGTACATAAATCACTCACCAGAACATTGTG
Organism: Haliaeetus albicilla; assembly: GCF_947461875.1. Taxonomy (NCBI): domain Eukaryota; kingdom Metazoa; phylum Chordata; class Aves; order Accipitriformes; family Accipitridae; genus Haliaeetus; species Haliaeetus albicilla. The sequence continues at coordinate 7,051,774 of NC_091491.1, forward strand.
TTCCTGACATCAACGTGAAAGGTGTAACAAGGAGGAATTGCAACCTCTGCCCGGTATGAGTTTGGAGTGATGATGTGCTGTTTATGTCCTTGCAGTCGGGCACCACAAATGAGAGCTGCATCACCAGCGCCTGCTGCTCGGGCGCCTGTCCCAGCAGCGGCACCGGCTTCTGCTGTGGCTGCTCCTGCACCGAAGCAGCCTGGTCTGATGGCACAGATGGCTACAACCGCTGCCGGAGTTGCTGTAGGCTCTGCTGTAGGCCATACCATAGGTCATGCGCTTACAGGAGGATTTGGTGGAGGAAGCGGCTCTGAAGCTGCGAGGCCTGATATTACTTATCAGGTAAGAGAGGGCCCAACTGGATGCCAGCTGATGAGGCACAGTTAACTTGGGACATTGTGGGCTGATGTAATTGCTATAGACATAAAGACCACACAAATCGTGGCTGGGAAAGCTGGGGTAACTTTAGTGACTCAGTCTCCAAGACAGCTAGCACAATCACCATGAGTATCTTAAAAGTAGTTCAAAGGGATGCATGAGTGATACATGCTTGTGGTAGGGTATTAGTGTCGTTTTTCCTACTGTAGTACCCCTCTGAATGTTCCAGGTCTGGTGATGGTAAGATCTATTGAAAGACATTTTTGTGCTGTGCAAACATGAAAATAATGCTGTTACCTTGCCCAGATGCTATCCAGAGTTACCCGAGTGTATCTAAAGTTACCCAAGTGTTTGTAACTTACAAAACTGTTCAGAATGTGTCATGCAGCTGCTGGAAACTTATTTTGTACTTTAGCCCATTATTTGTTTTCAATTTAAAAAGTAACACAACATTTTGACTAAAACGCAGGGAAGGAACACACAGCAAGCAGTGCTTGGGGTGGATTGGCTCCATAGGCTGGAGCTGTTGAAAGGGTGCTTACAGAGGTGTTTGCCATTTCAGGAGCCACAGGCAGCTCAGCCTGCCTACCAGCAGCAGCAGCAGTCGCAGTTTGCTCCTTGCCAGTATGAAATGAAACAATTCCTGGAGTGTGCGCAGAACCAGACTGACCTCAAGCTGTGCGAGGGCTTCAGTGAAGTACTGAAGCAGTGCAGGTTTGCTAATGGTAAGTAAACAGTACTATCAGACTAAATGAGCTAATCAGTAAAATTATCGTGGGAATATCCTGGTTTTTTCGATCCATACGGTAAAGAATGGGGATTGATACAGACCACATACACCAAAGTCAGTTAAAGCAAGTTGCTGTTCTGTTTGGCTTCCTCTTTTGGTCTTGTACATGTAGCTGGAGGTGATGGGGTGGAGAGAGTATGAATTCCTGAAGCTTCTGTGCTGGTGCATGGATTGAAGCTAACTCTTTAGGAGGCTGGTGGCAGCATGCTTGGAGAATCAGCGTAGCATTGCTGGCCTGTAGCAAGTGCCTGTTTAGCACAACTGACAAACCATCCTGACCTGGGAGAAAGGAGACTGCGGAACACTGGTGCCTGGGTGCGCACTGCTGGAGTCTGCAGTTCAACGTGCCCCAGCAAACAGATGAGGGGAGAGGGAATACCCAAACGTACGTCTGTCTGCCTTATGTATAGCAAGGAAGACCACCTGCCGTTTAGGGATTCAAAACTTCGTGCAATTAACTGTGATAACTTCTTACCTTTCAGGTTTAGCCTAAGCCTTCAGAACAAGGTTGCTGAAGACCATCTTACAAGAACTGACCTATGAATGAAAAAAAGCTCAGTAATAAAGTCTAAAGCTGTCTGATACGTTGTTAGTTCATAGATCCACGTTGTCGTCCTCCCTGTGGCTTGATTGCTGCCATAGCTGCTACAGATGTGATACAACTTACAGCCGCAAATTAATTTAGCACAAAATGGAAGAATGAACAATAAAGTGGAATGAGCTAATTTGGGTTAACCAGTTTGCTGATTGTGTTGAATGTAAGTGTTATGGTGTATAAATAAACTTCTCTCTCTCTAGAAGTTCCTTGCTTTAGTGGGCTTGGGAGTTCAGTCTCAAGGGTGAGCAGGTGAGACCTGATTTTGGCAGGCTTCTGCCTGCTTGCCAGCAATGGTGCCTGAAGGGCTGGAGCTGCAGGAGTTCAGCACCGCTGGTAGCTCAGCGGTTAGCTGTGCTTGCCAGACATCTCCTACTTCAGCATTTGAACCCCACAGGCAACTTCTGCTGACTGAAATAGGTAGTGACAAGGCAGGCTGTGTCTGACTCCACACTACTGTGCATGCAGCAGGTCTTGGTTCCCCAAGGGCATCCTATCCTACTTTTAAAAACAAGCTCTATCTTCAGATTCAGGAGATTCTGAGAAATATCTTCCTTCTGCTCAGAGGATCTCAGTGGTAGGCCATTACCTGAGCAAGCCTATGTGCTATCAAGCAGGTGTATGCTTCTAAGATCATACAGTCTTACATCAGACACGCAGTTTCCAGTAACACAAGACGAGGCTGTAGGTTTTTTCTTCCCCCATCTTGTGGCAGGAGCCGTGGACCGAAACATGAGAAGGTGGCCCAGCTGCCTGTGGGTGGTGTGGCCTTGGGCAAGTGACAAAGCTCCTGCTGCAACATGAAGGGAAAAAAAAATAAAAAATCAATCTCCATTTAACAAAAGTATTTACGGATGCAAAGTGCAGGTCCCCGTTTTTCCATCAGAGGGAGCAGCCAGCTCATGCCCTGCTAAAATCCCTGGAGCCTGCGGAGAGAAACGGCCTCCTGCACTTCAGCTGTGTTGTAAGCCCTGCGCCGCGAAGGGAGGACCGGAGGACCGGGGAGCTGTGCGAATAACCTCGCACCCAAAAGGGCGATTCCTGTTAAAAATACTTCCGTAGCATGACCTGTTTTTCCTGACCTGCTTTTACGCTGTTCTGCCTGTTCCTCAAAGCCTTTCGCCTCTGATCTGCAGTTCCTGGAAGTGAAAAGATAAAATCGGTATTCAAAAAGGGGAAGGGTTACCTCAGACGTGGGGGACGAGGACACGACTACCCTTCCTGGTGACCCGAGAACCTTCGCTTCTGCTGATCGACCTCACCTCCCAGTTCCCAGGTGTTTCACCGTCCCGGTGAAAAGAAGAAAAAAAAAAACCCCAAAACCCAAACACCACCCAGTTTGGGCCAGAAACGCCCGCACCGGGCTGGTGCCCGTTTTCCAGCAGACATCCCTAAAACGCCGCGCAGCCCCGCGCAGGGAAGGGTTAAGGCCGGCGGCCCGCCGGAGGCAGTCCCCGAACCCCCGCCGCTCTTCCGCTCCCCTCGCCGGCGGCCGGCAGCTCCTCTCCCTTCCCCGAGGAGGGGAGAGGACGGGGGGCGGCGGGTGACGGCCTCCCCCCCCCAGCCGCAGAGCCCCTTCCCTCCCTCCCAGCCGCGGCCCGACACGCCGCCCGCGCCTGCCAACGCTTTATTTTTGGCTCGGCGGCGGCGGGCTGCCCTGAGGGGGGCAGCGGGCGGCGGCGCCCAGGCCTTGGGCCCACCCCGGCCGCTGCCCTTCGCCCGCCCGAGGCCCGGGGGACGTTGTGGCGGCGGGGGGGTGGTGGTTCGTCCGTGTGTGTGAGGGGGCGATTGGCTGGACCCAGGCTGCCTGCAGCGAGGTGAGGCCGGCGGCGCGGCGTCCAGCCGGGAAACCCGTTTTTTTGGGAAGGAAACCGGCTTCAGGAGACGGTGCTTTAGGGGCGGGGAGGGTTGCAGAGCCGGCGGGGGGGGGGGTAGTTACCTCAGAAAGCTTGCTTTCGGTGTTACTTTAAGCATTATTATTATTTTTTTCCTCATATTTGCTAAGCACGCCTGGTTCCCCGCGGGCTGCAGCGTCTCCTTGCTGGCTTGCCCTCGCCGAAGCGGGAGGTTTTGGGGCAGAAACACCCTCGGGGGGGGGGAATTGGGGTTCTCCGGGGGGCTGCGGGGGCTGCTGCGGGGCAGGGGGCCCGGGCGAGGCGGGGGGGGGGGGGGGGCACTGCCGTGCTGCCTTAAAAGCTGACTTTAGCTTGGGCTTTCCTGATTGATCTCAATAAATGTTTGCATGTTATTGAATATTTAGCAAGGCAAACATTTAAAGCCTTGTTTCACAGCAGCGGGCCGGGCGTACGCCGGGTAGCAGTGTCCAGCGCCGGCTCCGTTAGCATTCCTCCATCTCTGCTTCAAGACAGAAACTTCTTCCCCCTCGTCCCGACCCCCTTTTTCCCCCCCGACCCCCCTTTTTTTTTCCCCCCCTTGCACTCCCATGGAGCTCCTACAGCTCTGAAAATAAAACCGGCTTACCCTGTTAGTGCTCTGTACCGGCTGCTTGTATAATAGCAGGAGGTTTTAAACAAACTCCTGGGCTCTTTCCTCCCAGAAGAAGGTGCACAGACCCTGGGCTTCTCCTGGCAGCGCTCTGCAGATGCTCCCCAGCCTCCAGCCCTTCAACACCAACCCCCAGGACTTTGATTTTCAGCTTCAAAAAAAAAAACAAACCACCCAACAAAGTTCTTGGTTCTCCCCTACCTCAGAGATATTTTTTTTTCCCTACTCCCTGATCCTGCCTCTCATTTATAATTTCAGCCCTGACTTGGTTCGGCATTGCTCACAATATTTCCAACAGCTAAAATTTTATAAATTAAATCAAACTCGTGGCTGTTTAGAAATGCTCCAGCCCTCATTAGACATCCCTCCCAGCAGCAGCAGCGGGCAGACACCTAAAACACAGCATCAGTCCTTATAACCAGGTCAGGACAGATACACTTTGATAATAAGATTTAAATGTACTTAGAGATGCAAACCTGCCTGGGAGGGTTCTGGCAGAGTTATTGCCACCTCAGAGAGAAGGGCAAAGGAAAACCTGCAGTATCAGGGCTCTCCTGCCCACCTGCTATCCCTCCCCCAGCAACAAACTGTTGCTCTAAAGTGACAGTTTTGCTGCACAAGCTTATAAGAGCTGCTTTCCACACTAACTGCTTGGTCTCCATGTACGCTTGTGGAGGAGCTGGACCTGGACAATTGGGATTTCAGCAATGCTGGGTGCAAGAACAAGCTGAGGACATCCAGTTCCCAGGGCTTAAAGGGAAACACCGGTGAAAATTAGGGATCAGGACTAGTGATTATTCCCCCCCCCCTTTATCAAAATACTGTCATACTACTCCAGCAATGGCAGCACATACCCCCCCCCCCCCCAAAAAAAAAAAAAAACCCAAACAGGAAAAAAGAAATGGGACAAAAGCCTTTCAGAAGTTTTGGAGGCTGCTGGCAGCTGTATGCGTGTGGCCGAGGAAGCTCGGTCACTTGCTGTCCTCAGGCTGGCTCGGCCCTGCCTGACCCCACACAGCGCTGGCTCTCCTCAGACACGCAGTCCCCTGCCTGCATCCTGACCTGCCGAGCCCCCCAAGCTGCTTCATTGACCCTTGCCACCCATTTTCCCTCTTTAGTCCTTTTCCCTTCACTTTAAACACTGTTTTTTCTTCCTTGTTCTCAGCCAAACCGTTCCGCACAACTTTGTCGTCTTAAAAATAATCAGGAAAAAAAAGAAGAAAAAAAAAGGTAAGGCAGATTTCAGTACTTTGCAGGGGTCTTTGGGTGGTGTCAGCGTGGGATGATGTTTCTTGCTGCTAGGGACCTTTGGTCTTGCTGTGCCAGCATTGCCTTGCTACTGTGTGCCTTTGCGAGCTTAAGGTGCAGCTCACCCCCTGCCTCCCTCGCCAGTGCTCTCCCCATGCAATCCGGTGGGAGTCTCTAAAAAAAAACATTAAATTGCTTTCCCAGGTGAGAGGAACAAGGGGAAGCTTGGCATAGCCCTTGGCACTTGGTAGGAGCTGGAGGATGATGCCCTGAGAGCTTGGTGTGGGCGGTCTGCAGGAAGGGACAAGGTTTTGAGGTGCTGCAGTGCTTCCCAAAGCCTTGGCCCCAGCCAGGCTGTGGGGGATCCAGTGGGATTTCTCCTCTTAATGGGATCCCCATGGGGTCCCAAGGGCAAAGCTGTGCTTTTCTCAACCAGCAAAATATCCCCTTTGGTCTGTGGTCCAGGATCATCCTCTTCCTCTTCCTCCTCCTATCTCCTCCAGCTCCATGTTTTTGCCTTGGGGGGATTGGGGATGGGGCAGGTCCCTGCTCCTGCCCTGGGTGCAGCAAGCACCCATCCTTGCTCTTTTCCCCTTGCAGCCCCTTTCCGCTGGCAGACAAGCTCAGAGTGCTGCCAGGCGGGAGCCAGAGATGACCAAGGAAGAAGAACTACCAGACTGGAGCTCATCCAAGGAGTTTTATGAAAAATATGAGCCGAAGGAAGTTTTGGGCAGGTAAAGCTTGTTTTCGGCAAACTGTTGTTTCACCTACTCCAGTACCTGATAGGAAGAGCGTCCCGTGGGAATCTGATATGAACAGGGCCCATAGTAGCATGGGGTTAAAAATAGCATGAAGCAGCACTTTCCATCAGCTCAAAATCTTCTGTCTCACCAAGACAGGGTAACAGCAAAACCCACTCATACACAAAAATACCAACCAGCCCAGATGCCAATGGCACGGCTGTGAAGTCAGGCTAGATGGGGAGGAATGGAAACCCTCATCTTGTCTGTGTTGTCCCTGGCAGGGGGGTGAGCAGTGTTGTCCGTCGGTGCATTCACAAAACAACCCAGCAGGAATATGCCGTGAAGATTATCGATATCACAGCTGGTAACATAACCCCCAAGGAGGTGCAGGAACTGCGAGAAGCCACGGCCAAAGAGATCGACATTCTCCGGAAAGTCGCAGGCCACCCCAATGTCAGTAAGTCAGGCTCTGAGCATCAGGGCAGGGGGGTTTTCTGCCCCATTTATTCTTCGGGGTGTCCCCAGGAAGGGTTTTTGGGGTGATATCCTTGGAGGGTCAGACTTCTGAAGATCCTAACGTGATGCAGGGTGCCTGCTCAGAGCATCGTTTGCTCTACTTCCGCGCTCATGCCAATGGGGCCGCAGGCTGTCTCCCAACCAAAACACTAATGAAGATCAACTCCTCATTAATTCAATTAGCAATTCGATCAGCAATTTTTAGTCTATTAATGGACAGGAACATGCTATACACTGTGCTCACAGCCCCTGTGTTTTATTGCAGTCCAGCTGAAGGACAGCTATGAATCCAACACCTTCTTCTTCTTGGTGTTTGACCTGTAAGTACCAGCTTGCCTGTCACCCCAGCACCATTTCCCCAAGCTTATTCCTGCTCTGCAGATGGCCACTAGCCAACACTCGCCCCAGCTTTTTATGGCCCAAACAGCGCAAAGTGGGGGGATGACCAGCTCTTGCTTAAGGTATAAACAAGCCTCAATTGCTGTGAGCCAGCTTGTTGCAGCCTTGCCACCAGCAGTGTTTCCCCTCTGTCAGCGGCTCAACACTGCTCAGGTTTCCCCTTAACCTTTGGTGGGAGCTGTCATGCATCCCTGCGGGTTATTTATATGCCCAGCGGGACCAGGGCGCACATGACGCCATGACTCCTGACGCTGGGGCAGCGCGATGGACGTCAGCAGAGGGGGATGGCACAGGGAGAGCCCTGTCCCTGTCCCATCTGAAACTTGCCCTCTCTGGGGACAGCCTTTCCTCCTCTTGCCTGATGTTTTGCAGCAATATAACGCATTTTTACCCCTCTTTATGAACAAGTTGGCTTGTGATTTTGTGCAACGTGTGCCCTGGGCTGTTAAGGGGCAGCGACCCCCAGGCGATCCTCTCCAGGGGCTCGGGGCCAGTGTGCTGTTGCAGCTCAGCCACTGCCTGCCTCCGTTTTTCCTCCCATGTGCAGGATGAAGAGAGGGGAGCTCTTTGACTACCTCACTGAGAAAGTCACCTTGAGCGAGAAGGAAACCAGGTAAAGCCAGGTGCAGATGGCTGAAAATCATGTTACAAAAGCAGAGCGTGGGTTCAAAGGATGACCTCGCAGCCAGCATGGCACCCACAGGCAAAATAGCACCCTGGGCTAAGCCCCTGTGCTTAGACATAGGGGCTGAGCTGCACGGTCCCTGTCCCCATCCCTTTCCCTGGGAACGTGGTGCTGGTGGGCGTTCGGGCTAGGAGAAATGCTGTCACCCATCCCCAGGAAGATCATGCGTGCACTGTTGGAAGTGATCCAGTACCTCCACTCCATCAACATCGTCCACCGGGACCTGAAGCCGGAGAACATCCTCCTGGACGACGACATGAACATTAAGCTGACGGACTTTGGCTTTTCCTGCCAGCTGCACGAGAATGAGAAGCTCAAAGGTAGGAGCACGGCGAGGCGGGGGTGATGCTAGGCTGGCCCGTGGCAAGTTGGTGGAGTCTCTCTAACACCACTGTCTCCTTTGGCCCAGTCTCACTGCTGTGGGTGCAAATGGGTGCCTATTGGCTTGGGGTGCCCTTCTACTTGCGCATGGCCTCCACACCACACTCCTTGCCATGACAGAGTTGCTGCCCGTTAGGAAAACCGTCCTATTCTTTCCACTTCTTCTCTCCTCCAGTTGATGCTCACTACCCCATCCATTTACTGCTTAACTTTAAGGTCTTTTCCCAACTCCCACCCTGCAAAGAGCCACATATCCAACAACAGGCATCCCCTCCCACCAGCATCCCCAGTGTTCTCTTCGCTCACTTTTTAGCCACTGTAATTCACCAAGGAAGGTCACCAGTGAGATGCACATGAGTTGCAGTTACTCCGGGCGAGCACCGTCACTGCAAAGACCCCACCTGGAATCCAGGCCCCCCTCATTGACTGCTCAGGGGTGGTGGGGATGGCACAAACCCTCCCGGGTGTCTCAGGGGGATACTCTGCCCTGTCTTCACAGAGATCTGCGGCACGCCTGGCTACCTGGCTCCAGAGATCCTGCAGTGCTCCATGGATGACGAGCACCAAGGCTACGGGAAGGAGGTTGATATGTGAGTGAAACTCCTGCTTTCCCGCCTCACCCCTTGGGCTGCTCCCAAAACATGCATGGTTGAAGGCACAGCAAGAGTTGTGCAGATGGACACCCATTTGAGTGTTCAGACGGAATTAAATGATGCACCAAAAGACAACCTCAGGGGCTGCGAGGGGTTGTCCTGGTGACCAGGGGGCTCTGGCACAGAGCTGGGGGAGAAGCTGCCTGGGGACGAGCCCATCTCCCCACTTTGCCTTGTTATGGAGGAGGGAAAGCAACACTTTCTGTTCATAAAAATCAACTCAGGCTGGGCTTCAAGACACGGGACTTTTTAAACACACCCCATAGCAAGACATGAACTTGAGGCAGCCCCTGAGAGAGTAGCCAGCTCAGGAAAGCCTGTCAGAGCCCTGCAGGGATTTTGCCACCATCTCTGGTGGTTTCAGACTCAGGTCTGCAGTGGTCAGAGCTGTAACCAACCACTTGAAACACACTGGGGCATTTCAGCCCCTTTTCAGTTTAAATACCTCTGTTAACTCCCATGCCAGGACACTTTGCATACCACAGCCTGAGCTGAGACAGCCCCAGAGCATCCAGCCTTGCTGGCACCACCATGTCCCATCCTCCCACATCCTCTCCCTCCCCTAAAAACCCCAAGAAAAAAACAAGAAAAGCAAATACCTCCAACTTGGCTTCCTCCTGCAGCATCTAGAGGAGCAGCTCCCTATCAACTGAACTCAAAAACCCCAAACCCCTACCCAACAGCAGGGCAGCCCCTGCTCCCTATTACCCATCAGGGCTAATGAGCCTCAGCAGTGAGCTCAGCCTCCCTCATTAGACATCATGCAGGGCCATTTCCTCCTGGTTTCCAGGGAGGCAAAACCACACGTAGCTCAGCATGTCCCGCTTGGGGGGAGGCACCAAGCCACCCTTGGGGCGCAGATCCGGCCGGGTGCCCCTGGGGTGCCACCCGAGGCTGGAGGGTCTGGCTGGGCTGCTCGCAGGTGGAGCACCGGGGTGATCATGTACACCTTGCTGGCTGGCTCGCCTCCCTTCTGGCACCGCAAGCAGATGCTGATGCTGCGGATGATCATGAACGGGGACTACCAGTTCGGCTCCCCAGAGTGGGACGACCGCTCGGACACCGTCAAGGACCTGGTAGGTGCTTGGGGATGGGAAAGCCTTTTGGAGGGGAGTTTTGCAAACACCTGGGACACCCTGGGTTGATCCGGTGCCCTTGTGCAGATCTCCCGGTTCCTGGTGGTGGACCCGCGGCAGCGGTACACGGCCGGTGAGGCGCTGGCCCATCCCTTCTTCCAGCAGTACGACGTGGAGGAGGTCCGGCACTTCAGCCCCTTCCGGAAATTCAAGGTGAGGTTGGGTATGGGGGTGTCACAGCACCCTGACCCTGAGCCTGGGAGCTGCAGGAGCTAAGTGGTGGGATGGGTTTTCCAGCTGAGCTGGGAGAAACTGGGAGTTCAGCAAGGCTGATGGACCTGGGCTTTGGCAGGATGCTGCAGCCTGGGTGGAGACCCTTCTCCAAGCACTATTGTGCTTACTTTCTGGTACTTCCTAAGGGCTTTTTCACAAAAGAGAATTAAGTAAGAGGAGGGAAAAACCTGCCTCCTCCCCCCCTGAAAAAAGACATTGAAAAAGATCAGTTTTAAGGGGAAATTGATGAGGCTGACATCACATGGGTGCATCAAATGATGCACAAGTTGATAAAAACAGAGGAATCCTTTCCTTTCCCTTCCCTATAGCCAGCCATTAGGGCAGTGCAAAGGTACCTGAAGTGGCATTAGGTGACACATTTAGGACTGACCTGCAGTTCTGACCTTAAGGGCACACTTGGAAAAAGCCTGTACTGCTCACATGGGAGTAAATACCTGTGCCAGGAGCTGGGCTCCCTCCCAACTCCTCTACATGGATAGCAGCCACGTGGAATGCGTTGGGGCCAATCCGGTCCCATTGTAGAACTGGCCACAAATTCCAGCCTGTTCCCCCCGTGCTGCAGGTGATCTGCCTGACCGTCCTGGCGTCAGTCCGTATTTACTACCAGTACCGGCTGGTCAAGTCGGTCACCAGGGAGCTGGTGGTGCGGGACCCGTACGCCCTGAAGCCCATCCGCAAGCTGATCGATGCCTGCGCCTTCAGGACCTACCGACACTGGGTGAAGAAGGGAGAGGCGCAGAACAGAGCTGCCCTCTTCGAGAACACCTGCAAGGCCATTTTGCTGACCCTGGCAGCCGAGGAAGGGCTGTTTTGATCGCTGCTGTGTAAGCCGATGAGTTTGCTCAGAGTTAAGGCGAGTAAAATATTTGAAAACCAACTGGTGATTTCTTTTGCTTTTTCTTAGAGATACAGCTGGCCTTGGGTCAGGTGAAAATGCAAACCCAGCAGATGGCTGCAATTTGCCCCCAGGATTTGTCCCGCTGTAAGGGATGGGTTTGGAGAAGCTGCCTCTGAAAGAGCCGTAACCAGCTGCAGCTCCCAATGGGGAAGGCTCAGCCCTGGGCACAGCCCAGGACCAGAGCGGGACCCTTTTGGGGCAGTCACAGGTGGAGGAGGGATGAGCAGTGCCCGGAGGGGTGTCCTCACCCACCCACATGCTCAGGGCTCCTGGTCCCATCAGATTTGGTGGCAGAGCTCTTGTATAGCTGGTTTGTAGTTTTTATGCTGGTTTAACACCTGGGAGAGGGGGGTCACTGGTTTGTGTCATCCATGCACTTAGAAATGAGGACACATGTCATTTTGTCACTCTTTAAGGGTCAATAAAGGTGCCTTGTTTCACTTCAGGGAAGGCTGGGTGGCTGGTATGAAGCTGGGACTTCCCGAGGAGATGGGGACTGATGTGCGAGTCCCCCTTCCACGGATATGTCCCCATTGCTTCCCCCCACAGCCACCCCTCATGGCAGCCCCATGCCGGTGGTCGTGGGGGGCTGTGGGTGTTTGCTTGCTCCGGCTGGGGCTGGAGGTCAGAGCAGCTGTGGCCCCGTCCCACACATGCACCCCTTTGCTTATGTAAAAGGGACACCAAAAGGAGAACTGCAATACCTACCACCCCAAAAGGACATTAAAGACAAACCACCCTGCCTGCCATTCCCAATCACTGCTTGTAGCCAGACATCCCAGTGCAGAAAGGAGTTTTAGCTGAAAGGATTTATTTTTAATTTTTAAAACTGGGTTTAATGAAAGTGACTGCTGGGGATTGCTGTTTGTTCATCTCCACAGGAGAAAAATGCCTTCAGGTCTTCCCGAGTGACCTCCTCAGAGCTCGGGTTTGGTCTGGCTTTTTTCAGCCATGGCAGGCGGGATGTCAGCAGCGCAGCGGAAGCTGAGGTTGTCGGAGGCTGAGTCTGGCGTGTTCCCCATTCTCCCGGAGAAAAAAAAGAGACCCAACATTAGGGATCCTTCCTAGTTAATGCTTATATCATTTAACGTGACCCTCTGTAACAGAACAGAAACATCTTCCACTTCCCTTGAATAACTTCAAGAAAAGCATTTAATTCTAAATAATTGATGGAAAATACACTATTTGAGAAGCAATTAGGAACATATTCATAGCAGGAAATTTTTTAGCAGTATTTGCAGGATGTTTTCCTAACTGCTTCTCAGAAAAACTGCGTAGGAAGAGACAAATGTCTTTTAAAATAACCACCCCTCCTTCTATGACCAAGCAATAAGAAATCACTGCAAAACAGCACCTGGGCATTGCCCAGACCTACCTGGTAGTAACACGAGCTTTATGATTTGCAGACCCATCTGCAGTGTCAATCCAGGAGGCACCTCTCAGGACCCGCATGTTCTGAGCGCGCTGCCTGGATGAGAGCCCCGGAGTCAGGTACTCCGATGCGGTCCACTCCCAGGTGTTTCCCAGCAGGTCGTAGAGCCCTGAGACACGGAGGGGTTTGCATCAGGATGATGAGAGCACATTTGCAAAGGCTGCAGAAGCACTTTAGCATATGGGAGGGGGTGTGACATTCAAAGCATCACTGCAAGAGCATGGTTTAATGGTGGGACTGGGAATCAGAAGCTCTTCACTGTATTTCAAACGGGCCCCAGTTTACAACTGGACTTCTAATGTGTCTCATCATTTTGTGTCTGTGTGAGGGCATGGCATCTGCTACCCTCAAAACAATGTGCTCAGGATTTTCAGGTAAATCACACTGAACTGCAAAATAATTGACTTCTAATTAAAAGCAGGGGATGGTTTGTTGCATTGAAGTGCACCAGGTGCACATCAGCCAACTTCAGTAACAACCATCAATGCTTTTGCTGGGCTCTGTTATTCTATCAAGATGCTGACGTGATCCCACATCATATCTGAAACTCTGCCACAACTACAGGATTTTATAATTAGTGTTAATTTAGGAAGCAGATGCCATTCGCAAAACCAGGGTGGGGATGCCTGCTCCGTACCATAGTTGTTCTGAGGAGGGAACGCTGCCACCGGTGAGACGCCGTGATAACCGTCTTCAGCTGTGTCGACCCTCGGGAAATCACCCTGTGGGAAGAAAGATCACTCCGAGCAAAGACCCACCACGGAGACAACGCCAAGTCCTCCTCTTCACAGGACTGTATTACACTTAAATAATGGAAATAACTCGTGGTAATTAACTCTATGCAGCATTTCTGATCAAGAAAGGAGATCAACCACCTAAAGTTCTCCAAAGACAACCTCCTTTTCAGACAAATTTATGTATGAATTTTTGGAAACACTGAAATCCTGATTTCCCAGGGAAGCTGGGCTGAGTTTGCTCCCTGTAAGGGTATTTTGGATAACCCACCAGGAGCTGAATTTCAGTCCTCTGCAGGTAAGTCTGCATTGCTTCCCAGGACCACGCAGCCTGCTCAGGCAGCCATGCACACTCTGTGGTCAGGTTAAACACCACCCTCAGAAGAGCTCAGCGTAGACAGGATCATTTTTACGATCTTACCTGCCACAGATTTGTACGGTTCGGCTGAAACTTGTTTCCCCAGGGATACACCCTTTCTGCCAAAAAGGAAGAGACACCCGTTACCCCTGTGTCACTCCAGCCTCTGCATTTGCCTATTTTTAACCAGTATTTTATGACCGTCCTTTTCTGCTCAGCTCAGGACACCAAGACAGGTTATATGAATGGGGCTTGTCGGTCTAATCCCTACAGACACTGCCAAGGAGGCAAGGAGAGATGGGAATCAGCAACAGCTTTCCATTTACAAACCATTGCTCGCACCAGGGAGTCCTGCGGTCCCCCCAGTGATCCCAGCAGCTGCTTTATGCCACCATCAGTGTGTGGGGACAGGTGGGTCACTCCTTGCCCCACAGCAAAGAAATGGTATTTTTAGCTGGCAGAAATGCTTCGTGTAGGAAGATACATTAAGACCATAGATAAGCCACTTCTTCTTCCTATATTATTATTATTATCATTATCATTATTATCATTATAAATTTGACTCCCAGGCCAGAAGAGGTGGTTCAGCCCCCCAGATTAATCTCTAAAACATCCCTGGATGGAAGTTTGAATCTGGTGGAACTAACGTTACTCAATGCCTCAGTTTGGAAAAAGGTCAGAGCTTGTGGTACGTACGCTCCAGTCCTCCCCTGGCAGCAAATTCCCACTCCTCCTCCGCCAGGAGCCTCTTCCCTTTCCAGGCGCAGAATGCCTGCGCATCGTTCCAGCTCACGTGCAGCACCGGGTAATCTAGCCTGTCCTTTATGCCGGAGCCAGGACCCGAGGGCTGGGAGGAATTGCATCAAACAGATTTTAATTGATTTTATAAGCTTTTCAATTAAAAAGGGACTAAAGGACAGAACAGGCCAAGGCAGGGAACATCCAGCAACCAGAAATGCTCTTTTTTTCCCCATTTTCAGTTGATAAGGTTCAGCACACCCTAACACATGCACACGCCCAGCACAGAGAGGACTCACCGCACCCAACTTTTTTACTCACCTGTCGCCAAAAAGCCTTCTCGATGGGCAGCCACCAAGGGGCAGACTGGGAAAAGAAACAACACCAGATTAAAGGTGAACTGGCAACATCGTCGTCCGCCCCCCCCCCATCCTAGAGCAGTGTGTGTAAAGAAAGAGCGCTTGTTAGTCTGGAAATGGTTAAATGCTGCAGTTTGAGCTGGGTTATCACAGGCATTTTGATAGTGCTTTCCAACAAGTAGAGGCATTCGCTTTTAAAAGTGAAAACAGACCAAGAAGACCATGCTGTTTAGTTTTTCTGTTTTAAGATTTGATTAATAAACCTTTGAAATGCGCTTTGCTCTCTCCCAGCTTACTGGAGCATCTAATGAGTCCAGTCTGACAGTGTTTGGAGAGGATATAAACAGAGGAGCACCATAAATCAACCCAGGCTCAACCCTGCTGGTAGTTTCAAAAGCAAAACAACCCAAGACTAAAGAAAAACCCCTGAGAATGGCCAGGCTCTGCACTGAGAGGCAGCTGCTACTCAGTGGAAAAGCAATACCGGCAAGGGTCTCCCCTCCTGGTTTTTGGTTTTTTTTTTACTTAAAACAGAGAGGTCAGACAGAGATGTGATCAGAAATACCATCTCCATCATCATCACTGAAACTTATCCCTCATGGGAGTTAGATTTACCTCCAGTTTTTGGGTGACTTTTTTTTTCAGCTCTTCGGATACGAAATCCTCAAAGACAAAGCTCCAGCCAAATGCTTCTGCTTCCGTTTTGTATTTCTTTTCTCTAACAAACTCCCTGGCATAAATACAACACGCTTAGGCATCTGGGTAAGAGTTCTTCAAGAGTCGCACCACCAAATACAGCAATCTGCACACGCAATAAGTTCAGGGCAAGGCAAAACGTACACGACTGAACCCCATCGGCGGAGAGTCCCAGCTCCTCCCCAGCACAGCTCCAGTAGGTTTGATACAGATTTAACAGATGAGACAGTCTGATTTGCATCTGTTCACAGATCTGATAGTTTTTATGTTACCTGTGCAGGTAAACTCACCCTGCAGTTTGGTCTTCCACAAAATGGAACAGTTGCACAGATCAAAAATCCCTTAAAAGCCATTAAAATCTATGGCCGCTGTTAGTTAAATGTCCCCCAAATGCAAAAAAATGTCACATGCTGCTGAATAATCTCACCCTGCTTCTGTCCCATTTGTTTCCCTGTTACCTAAGTTGCAGTAATTGCCATTACTGTGTGTTGCTGGAAGTGTTGGCTCTTTTTAACCAACACAGGCTCAGCCAGGCAAATAAAGGCATTTTCCCCCACTGCATTTATTAGTGCTCTGTACAAGGGCTTCTATAAAATACATGGAGTGGTCCAGTGTTTACAAATGGAAATTGAACCCATAGGAACCCGAAATCTGAAGCAGTACAGCCCTATTAGTAGGAAAAAGACACACAAACAAAAAAGCACGTTTGCAAGGAAAAAAGAGAGAAGGGAGGAGAAAGAAGGGAAGACGAAGAAGGGAAGACAAAAGAAGGGAGGAGAGGAAGCATGTTTGCAAGCTACACTGGTAAGATGCTTCAGCTTGCAGCCATAGAGGTGCTTTATTACTGACGGACACATTTTTTTGTTCTAATGAAACTGCTGAGAGCATCCAAGCGTTGGCTTTCAGACCCTGGGAACCAGCCCCAAAAGACCCGGCACCAACACCCGCATCCTCCCTGCGGCCGGCCGAGCTACTGAGCCCCTGCGAGCCACGTGGACCCAAACCTTCGCTCTTACCTGAAATCCCTGTTTGTGACGGGATATTTGTCGACGGCAAACGGCTTCACCGTCACCTCCCTGACGGGCCCTTCTTCATTCCTCTTCTCCAGGGAACTGGATCCCATCTGAAACTTCCCCCCAGGCAGCTGCACCATGTTTTCATCCTTTCCAAAAGCTAAACGTGAAGAAATTCAGTATGAGAACTTTTCATTTTTGAACACGACCGCGCAGGACAGCATGCATTATTTGCCAGAAAGTCACTTTGTATACTGGAGGGGGGGGTGCAATATGGTAAGCGACTACGAGTAGCACTTGTATAGGTCTGCATTTTTTTTTGCTAAGGTGCTTAAAATACTTTAAGTCACATTTTCAGTGGCTCTCTTAGGCAAGGAACGGCTCCAGTCAGGTGAAATCAGCAAGGCAGCTCCTTCAAACTATTAGGACAAAAAAAGGGCGAAGGGCGAAGCAAAGGGATTTTTACGGAAAAAAAAAAAGGGTAACCTATGCAGGGCGAAGCAAAGGGATTTTTATGGAAAAAAAAAAAAAAAAGGGTAACCTATGCAGGGCGAAGCAAAGGGATTTTTACAGAAAAAAAAAAAAAGGGTAACCTATGCAGGGCGAAGCAAAGGGATTTTTATGGAAAAAAAAAAAAAAGGGTAACCTATGCAGGGCGAAGCAAAGGGATTTTTATGGAAAAAAAAAAAAGGGTAACCTATGCAGGGCGAAGCAAAGGGATTTTTATGGAAAAAAAAAAAGGGTAACCTATGCAGGGCGAAGCAAAGGGATTTTTACGGAAAAAAAAAAAAGGGTAACCTATGCAGGGCGAAGCAAAGGGCTTTTTACGGCTTCCCTTACAAGGAGCCAAGGCAGAAGGCCCGACCAAAAGCAGCAGCAGCATCTCCCGCCCTCACCCCGCAGAGCCCGGCTGCTGCCCAGCGCCCAGCAGCACGCCAGCAGAGCCAGCCCCGCTCCGCCCGCAGCCATGCCGGGCGGCGGCACCCGCTCCGGGAAGAGGAAAGGCAACCACCGCCCGGAACCGCCGCCGTTTTGACCCAGAAGAGCTGCCGGCTCAGGGGGGGAAGTGTTTCCGGGCCCTTCGTCCACGGGAGGGCGGGGAAGACTTTCCGCGGGTCCGGCCCGCGGGATCACGCGTTGGGCGCTGCGCGGTTACCGAGCGGGTGTTTAAGGAAAGGGATCAAAACCTGCCCCCCCCCCCCGAGGCAGTTAAGTATTTCATATGCAAAAGAGGGTTTTTTTGGTTTTAGCTTTTAGAGTCATTCAGCCAGCCAGCTGGGACTAGGGAAGGAGGCTGCTGTCCCTCAAATTAGCAAAACACGGGTAGGATTAATTAGGGAAAATCCTTTCGGAGGGCAGCAGCCCGTTTCTCCCCCAACCCCCTCCTGGCGGTAGCCTTGAGCTGAGGACGCAGTTCTGCCTGGACCTGGCACAGTGCTCCTTGTCCAGAAATGCTTTACTGCAGCAGGATCAGCGTTAAAAATCTGCCAGTGTGTTATGGCAACACGGAACACATCTTTCAACATGCACTTCAAAACACTCCAGAACTCCGTTTTAGTTGTAAACAAGTACAAAACTATGAAGCAATGGGCTTAATCCAGCTTTGTGAGGGGCTGAACAAATCCCAGCTCCGAACCCGCACTGCTCCCACAGCCCCCCCAGGAGCAGGGACGCACGGACAGGGCAGGTATCGCCACCAGTAACACGGTCAGAGACCGCAGACAAAGGCCTGTAGCCCACGACTGCTCACGAGGGCAGCAAGCACAACGTTCCAAGACCTTGGCCCAAGGAAGGTAAAGTTTTAAATAATCGACACACATAAAGCACAGAACGTAACAGTTTATTGGGTAAAAAGGAAAGCAACTTCAGTTGTATGCTTCAGTGAAATTAAAAATAAATAACTGATTTTTAGAGCCAAATATTTGAATAGTTGCTAACATTTTTGAGTGGCCGTGTTTACAAAGAGGGGCTGCTCGTTACAGCAGAGTAATTTCCATTGCTGAGAAAATCCACTACAGCTAAGAAAAGAGCGCCTTCGGGTGGATTTCTTAAAGACATTCCATGGGGCATGACAGGAGCTGACCACCATCGACAAGAGCAGATCCAACTCAGCCTTTAAGAGAGGACATTCCAGCTCGCATAATTTCATCCACCAAGAGAATGTTGCTAGCGATGACCGTGCTAGAAAGATTAAATAAATGTTGTTAGACTAGCCATTCTGACATAGGTCAAAGAAGACTCGGCTTCATTTCTGCCTTTCAAGACAGCTTCCTCTATGTGGGAACCCTCGATTCCACATTACCCTACCAATTTCAATGACCAAACACCCACTGCTATTGAAAGTGAAAATACTGTAACATTTACCATGAATGAAGCAGTTGCTTTTTGACGTTATAATTATCCCAGATTCCCGCTGCTGCAGCTACCATTGGCTCACCTACAAAAGAAGTGTAACAGTCTTTAAATTACCAGCTCACATAATTCCAAGACTTTTCGCTAACATCTGATACTACTTGCTACATCCGACACAGCGTTACCCTGTGCTTTATCTTCACAAAAAACTTAAACAGAATGTATTTAAGTACTACAGCACGCCAAGACTGACTGCAGCATCAAGACACTTGCCAAGGCATTTGGCATAGCTTTTTTATGAAAAAAGGTACAGCTTTCTGCATTCAGAGCAACTTTATTATTCGTGGAGCTGAGTCACGACAGTTTCTCACTAGAGCTATGTTACAAACTATGTTATAAAGTTCTCACCAGTGTTCAGATCAACTCCAGTGAGTTGCCCCGATTCTGCGTGCTCTGTCTGAACCTTCACTAGTGTTTCCTGGGGATCGTAACCAGAGTTCTGAGCGAGAACCTTTGAGAAAACAGAGATATTATTTCATGTTGTTAATTAAAAGAGACCTCCAGGAGAAAAAGCGATGGGTCTCAGGGTGCTTTAAGGCCACTTTATTCAGGAGTTCCTGATACCTTAGGAATGATGAGCAGGGCATCAGCAAAAGCCTGAACTCCAAGCTGGGCTCTTCCTTTTACATTAGGTTTATGCTTCACAAGAGCATTAGCTACTGCCACTTCTAGTGCACCTGCTCCTGGAACCACACATCCTGCAAGGGAAAACTTGATACTGAGACTTCACAGTAAGCACCTATTCCAATTTGAACAGTTAATTTTTAGTGTCGTTTGATCTCTTCCCTCATCCTTAAAAAGACAGCTTGCATCTGATCAGGTAAGTACTTACACAGTTATCAACTACTTGTAAAATACGAGGTGTAAAAACAGTAACTAAAAGCACTGAAATACACTCAGCTTGGTGTCCGACTGCACTGGATACCAAGGAAGCCGATGCAAAATTCACTAATTTTGAAGTGAATTTCAACAGAAGATCCTTAATATCACTAAACAGAGTGCAGACTTACCATCCTCAATAGCGTTTTTAACAGCACGCAGACCGTCTCTTACTGCATCCTTGATTTGTGTTAGCGTATGCTTATTTGGTCCCCTGATCAACAGGGTAACAGAGCGGGGGTTGTCACATTTCTCAATAAAGGTGTATTTCTCTTCACCCTGTGAAAAACAGGATTATGTGTTTGTGTCATACATTTGCTTAATCAATGTGTACACATAAAAAAATGAACAGACACTTTTGGATTCAGTTTTGGACTAACAGCACTTCAAGAAGCTATGAGAAGCAGCAGAACCTTATTTCCGTTTTCTCAATTTCCAGTATAGCTCTTAAAACACTTAAGAAAAATCCATGCACAGACAGCAAGACAAAAGAAAAACTGGCATCAAGTGAGGCGTATTTAACCTGCCTTCAGCTGAAAGCTTAGTCATACTTACCAGTGTATACTCGTAGACAAGCCCTGCGTGTCCCAGACAGTCAGGAGTGAGATCCTCCACAGAGTTCATGGCAGTACCGCCACATGCAAGGGTCAGTCTGAGACAGAACGTGTACAGTTTAGCACTTGCTTTATATTAAGTAAAATCTGAAGTCACTGACATAACAGTAGTATTTCAGCATGCAGAACACCCCAGTTCCTAGGCCTGGAACAGTGTGCTTCTGTTCACAAAAATAAGCTTGTAGAATTAAGTCTCCTCTACAGGTGTCTACATTTGAAGCATACTGATAGCTCAAATTCCTACACCACCCAGTGTGCTGAACTGATGCTTCTATGGCTTGTACAAACTACCCTAAGTTACACCAGTAAGAGCTGGATAGGTTAAAGTGGGCTTTCTAGAGCAAGTCCTTACAAGCCAGACTCAACTCACTGTTTGAGTTTGGAAGAGCAAGTTATTTTACCCTCTTCTCTCCCCAGGAACTGACCTTTCCATGTTCCTCCTTTTAGCTCTCCGCAAAGCAACTATTCCTTCTTTTGCAAGTGCATCCAAGGAAAATGGGTCAATTCCCTAGAAACAAAGAAAGTGACCATCAGGATAAAGAAAAAAAGCTAAAAATACCCTCTCTCTGTCTGACACTAATGAGTAACTTCTTCCTCTGGGCTCAATAAAGATCTCAAGCAGGAACTCTATGCATATATTTGAAAGCACATCAGCCTAAATTTAGCTATTTCTGTCTGAAGAACTGTACAAAGTGAGTCAAACGGCACACAGCTTGCCGAGAAAGCCAACATTTCAAATTAATTTTTCTAGTTACACCCTTCATCTCACCTTCTGGTTGATCACAATAAATCCTTTATCTGAATCGCCACAGACTCTTCTTTTCAAGTCTATGATTTTGTTCACTCTGTCTTCAATGAACTTTCTTTCTGCTTTCACTAGCTTCTCTCTCTCTTCAGCACTTTTATAAAAGAATCCAGAGCTCACCTCTCTGAAGGAGACAAAAAAAACCCCAAAAAGCAGTAAGCAAACTATCCTCTCTGCTGTAGAAATAAACTTAAGTGTAAGGGATCAATCTGCTCAGCAACATTGTAAAGAAATCAAAACAAACCAAGATACCACCCCCCAAACCAGCATGCAACATACAGCTGTTCCTGCCTTCCAGTTCAGACCTTTTCCATTGCAAGAAATAAGGCACACATTTGAAACTGAGCGAACCCTGAAGTATACTTAGATGTTCACTCTACAATATAAAATTATGCCCAAGGAAGGGCGGGCTTCCAGCCTTTCTTCAATGAAACAACAAAGTAAAAACCACTACGAAGCTCTGCCTCTCAGACATTGTCGCGGCCACCAGCTTCCCTTTCCCAAAAAAGAGCTGCAGAAGGAGCATCACCTCTTCCATTCCATCTTATACACTACCTGCCTCGCTCTAGAAGAGTCTATGTGGTCCTTCCAGTTCTTATTTAAGCACACCTTCATTAAAAGTTTTTTAAGACAGGAGCATTTTCTGCTCCTCACCTTGTGCTGTGTACTTACGTCTTCTCATACTCTAGAGATACATTACAAGTAAGAACATAAGCATCTTCCACTCTTTTCTTCATGTCAGGATGACGAGCACCATGATCCAAAACCAGCCCCCTAATCAGCCTGAAAGATTAAAAACCATTTTGTGTGTCAACATACATATACAGAAGATATGCATTTCATGGAAGTGCAGAGTAGTCAAGAGAATTCACAGCGCAACTGGTCCAACACAAACTGCCTGTGCACTTCTGTTGGGAGTAAACAATGATTATGTATCCCACTTCCAAAGGCATGCCCATTCTCATAAAAAAAGCATACCAATCAGTGTGAAAAAGGAATTTATTCTGGCATAGTGTCTGACTGCATTAGCTACTGAGGGAAGCTAGTGCAGAATTCGTCCATGCCACCAAGGTAAATATAAAGCCTATGGAATATCCAACTAGATGACTACAATCCAGTTTCCATTAATCAAATGCTATTTTATACTTGTAATGAGCAGGTACGAGCCTAAACCATAATTGAGCCACAGACACTATTACTAAGGAAAAAAAAAAAGTAATTACTTGACATTGTTATGTAAAAGCCTAAGCCAGTGTTACTCTTTACTATTCAAAAATCTCTTGTCAGGGAATCAAGTTTAGTGACTGGACAACTTCTGCTGTCTAAATAATTTATGGCTGAAATCTGTATTTCTGCCTTTCTTTCACCCCTTCCCTAATGACTTTTCTGGTGGTAGCTTTAGGACATCCAAGTTCTTCTAAAAAGAAAAAACCCCACAGACTACTCAAATATCAGGGCACCATTAAACTGAAGCTCAAGGATACTCATTACTTACGTTGTGTCAGTTTCTGATTTGTGCTTCATCTCCATAATCTCTACCATGTGGAGGTCAATAGGCTCATCTGGTTTTCTGACTGTCAAAACAGAATCAACTACAGCCTGGAATAGAGGGGAGAGAAAAAAAGCCCCCAAATGACCATTAGGCTTCCGAAGTGCAACCTCACATCTTTCCATCCACCCTTCACATAAGTAATAATCACAGCACTTTGAACGTGGATCTCTCCACACAAAAAGAGGCAGAAGAGACATGTACACTTACCTCTGTTAGGATGTCAGCAAGCTCCTTATGAACTTTAGTACGGAGGGATGTTCTGGCAACATCTATAAGGGTCTCCCTGTCCATTTCCTTGGTTACCTTGACCTGCTCCAAAACTTCAAGTGCTTTTTCCTTTGCAATCTCAAATCCTTCTGCTACTATTCTAGGGTGCAAACCCTAATGCAAGGAAAGAAGGGAAATCATTAGACAACAGAAGACAAAACGGTGCTTCTTCACAAATAGAACCTGTTGTTTCAACATTCCATGTAATGTCAAAACATAGGGAATATGCACCCTACAAAGACAAGAAAATGTACTGTCCTTCTGAATACATATAAAAGGAATGCAAATCCCTTCAATGCAGAGGAAAAGTACAGATTATTCTAGCACAGAATTGAAACCAAGGGAACTACAAAGCACACTTGGGTGTTCACTGTGCAGTATGAACGCCTATTCTGTAACTTGCAATATCCAAAATACCTACCATCAGGGAGGATCTCCTTGTTAACATACAAGTAAAAAGCATTTTAACTCACACAAAGCAAACAGAAGTAACAGCAGGTATCAGACAAAACCTTATTAAAAGCTACAGTATCCACAATAAGTGGTTTTGATTTTGAACAAGTCTTAAGTTCTACTCTCCAGCTTTTCCTCATTTTACAAGTTCTGTGATGCACTCATTTTAAGCAGAAATATATTCATTTTCATGTTTGACTTATGAGTATTAAGCATTAAACAAAACAAGCTGAATGGTCTCAGATGAAGTTTTTAATTTGTCCACCTATAAAAGAAATACTGCATACATACCTCAGAAATATAGAGATCTGCCTGCTTTAGGAGTTCTCCAATGATCAAGACATTTGAAGTGGTACCATCTCCAGTGATGTCATCTTGCGCCGTTGCTACTTTTGCTATCAAGGAGGCTGTGGGGTGTTGTATTTGCTAAACAAAAATAAGAAGCTGAGCTGTCTTTCTGCACTGGTACAGGAAGCAAGCAACCTGAAATCAGCTAACGAAAATATTGACGTTTTCGTGATTCACGTCAATTCAGCAGGTTTCAACAAGTAACACCAATTAACAACAACAGTCACTTTTACAATAAGTTGATTGAATCAATCCATGTGACGTTATTTCACCCCTCAGATTATGCATCTATACACAAAAATGTTGAGTGCCAAGAGCCAAACTAGTCCTCAACTCATTATGAGCTTGACAGAGCCCTTTTCTCCTTTAGGCAAAGGATGCACCATCACAACTAGACTGTTACTGGCACTAAAACCAGCAGGTTTAGAGCTAATTTATGAATCTCTGCACGATCAGTGCTCTACATACACTAACCGGTCTGCTATTCCTTTGGCAGTTTATTTTACTCATTCTTATGAAACTAAAGAACATTCAATTAGTTAGTTTCTTGCCAGTTCCTCTGCTAAGTAGTACATTTGGTTTTCCAGCTAGGAGCATCATGTCTGCCTGGCCAAACTTCACAACCACCACACGTGGCCTTAGGTTCCTTACAGAAGTCAACCTTTTAATATAAGGAACACATGCATCACTTAGCATCTCCAATGGCTGACTGAAAAGTATTTTAACATAGGTTGGAGCCTATGAACCTACAGAACAAGGTCCACATCCGAAAAGGTTGTGCTTAGTAACTGTACTAGAGAGAGATAAAATCCAAGGGGACCGTTTATACTGTTGTTTAGCTTTTTATCGTTATTTCCTTTAAAGTACTATGTCTAGTGTGTAAGAACTGATTTAATGATTTTTCCCGTCTGCCAGATGCCTGTATAAATCAACTTCAGTACTTTATGCTGAATTACAACAGACAGCTAGTAGAGGGTAATACTCCATATGCGCTAACAGGCCGTGTTCAGCCAGGGGATAGGGGCACACTGCAACCCACCAGCCCCGGGACCAAGGGCCCACGGTGGCCCCAGCCTCACTGTCGGCCCCCAGCACAGGAGACGCCGTGGGGCCAGCAGCAGGATGGCACCACACCTCGTGTAATCTTCACCCCCATGGTGGGGAAACTGTGATACAACTCCAGATGCGATGGAAAAGCAGTATGAGCTGCATCCATCACCCAGATTTAAACACTTCCCAGGCCACGCACCCATGGTGAACTCTGCTGTCTTAGGCCTGCTCCAAGTACAACAGAAGTATGCTTTCTGTAAGTAAAACCGAAGTGCTGATACCATTATTTCAACAGTTCGTGTTTCCTTTTAAATTGCCAAATTAAGCACACAAAATTCATTCAACGTCCACCATGCTGCACTTACTTCTTTACCTTCCTCCCAAGGGACATTTTGCCCTCAACGCACAGGGGTAAATACCACAGAAATGCAGGCCGAGGGCAGGAGCGGACGCGGTCCCCCCTCCGCCACAGGCACTCAAGGCCAATACCAGCAGCCTCCTGCCTAAGCCCCCCGCCCCCAGCTCCCCAAGATGCCCACCCCCGCGAAAGCAAGAACCAGCTCACCATTTCCTGCAGCAGCACGTTGCCATCTTTGGTCAGCTTGATGTCTCCAGCCCCCGACACCAGCCTGCGGGCGACATGAGGCGGGTCATCAGCACACACCCCCCCCCCCCGCTCCCCGGCCCCGCCACACGTGTCCGGCCGTAGGCCCGCACCGATTCTTTCTCTATTCATTCAGCCCCACCCGCCCGGGCGGCCTCCGCCTTTGTTCCCCTCCCCGTATGCCGGCGGTAGGAACGGCGTCCCGGCCTCACACGATCCCCCCCCGCCTCTCTCCTCACGCTTCCCCTCAGGCCGTAACGGCCGCCCTGAGGCGCCTGCCTCCCCCCCCCCCCCCCCCAAACCCGCGCCGGGAGGTTTCCTCACATCTTCATGGTGCCCTTAGGGCCCAGGTTGGTCCTCAGCACGTCCTGGAGCCCGCGGGCCGCGCTGATGTTCACCGCCAGCGCCGCCTGAGCACGGGCTACCTCCGCCTTGGGGTTGAGGGCTTTCACCGCCATGGCCGCCGCTCCGCTCCGCGCTGGGCCTAGGCCGGGCCGGGCGGGGCGAGACGACCGCCGCGACGAGGGGCGGGGACGGGGCAGGCCGCGCCTCCCCGCCCGCCCCTTCTAGAACACTCCGGGGCTCTGGCGCGCCCATTGGTCCGCCAGCGAGTCGGCCGCATTTCCATTGGCTGCGGTACCTGTCGCTCCGCCGGCCCGCTCCCGCCCCGCCGCTGAGGCGCCGTTGGGTGGTGCCGGCGCTGTGGTGACCGGGGAGCGCGGGCCGCTGAGGGGGAGAGGGCGGCGGGGCTGGCGGGGCTGTGAACGAGGCCTTTGAACGGGCAGGGTTGCTCGGTCGTTAATCCCATCCGCTCCCGTGACAGACACCCCCCCGGCAGGTTCGTAGAACTGTGAGAATAAATAATTAAACCTGGTGATTTAACATTAGATCGACAGAATTAATAGTTAAGCGGACGGGATTAATAATCAGAATGGTTCTTGGTAAAAAGTCGGAGTGGAGGTTAATCAAAACTCATCTTCTCTTAATCCAGAGGCTGCTGTGTGGGCTGCTGAGGCCTGCATGCCCAGGCGGTTCTGGGCCTGAGCCTTTCACAAGGCTTTCTAGGCACAGGGAACGATCTCTCCCAAGGACATGCAGAGGATTCCCGTGAGGCCTGTGGAAGAAAAACAGAAATATTATTGAAGTCAAGGCGACCTTGATGGGTGCTGGAAGTGTTTGGCCTACATGGCCCGTCAGGGCCCAGGCCTTGAGGCTGTGAAACATTTGCATCTTACCGGCCTTGGGCTCCGAAATGGAGGACAATTGACAGTTTCCTTTGAGAGGAGCTTGAGAAGAGAGCTCCTGCTGTGGTCCCTTACACACACCACGGGCACAGATTGCACCGTTTGGCTCCCGCGTTGCCCCATCTGGGCTTGTATCCCCAAACACCCATCTACTAAGTCTGAGCAACTGGCAATACCAGGTGTGACACAACCCTCTTGTTATTTCAAGTATTTTGTAAGGACCATCCCCAGAATAATCACGGCCCATAGCTGCAGAAGTGTGCCAGGGAGATCCAGGCCAAGTGGTTTTGGTGTTCCTGCAGCCCATCTGCTCCAGAGGGTGCTAACCCCCAGCAAACAGGGACAACTGGCCCCGAGACCAGGATTCCTCAGTATTTGGTACGGAGAAGAAAGAGCCTCCCCTAACGCTCATCCAGCAGGCATGAGGATGGCGCAGGGTAAATCTCCCCCACTCCGTCCCACTCTTTGCAGCCAGCAGCTCTGGATGCGGCCCTGGATGCCGGGCTTCAGCAACCCACTGTAGTGGCGCTGAGCAGCAATGCAATGGGCTGTTCATGTTATCCCGCCACTTCCAGTAGTAAAGTCTAAGCCTGCTGTTGGGTACAATTTTGTTGCGTTTTGGGGGAGCTTGACTGAAACAGTCAGTGAGTATGAAGTGTCAGGGCAGACTCAGCAGCCTCTCCAGTTTTGGCAGTAGGCTATGGCACCTGCTGTGACTCCGCTGCTTTGGGTGAGGATCTCAGGTTTCTGGGCAAAACGCCATGTTGTGCAGGACTCCCATGCCTGGTCTGTCAGTCTGACTTGGCAGGTCTGGAGGGGACAGCTGCTAATGCTTGAGTTTCTGGTTTTTAAACATTTTAGATGGAGTTGGTGTTTGAACATAATACAAGTTTGGAGCCCTTTTGTTTAGCTGAGCAGTGCATATGTCTTGTGAGATATTTTAATGCTTACTCTTTAGTATAGTGGCTGGGCTTTCTGTTCTGTTACTGTAATTATTAGAAATAAACATTAAACATTGCAAAATGCAGGAAATTACACTTGGCATTTCATAATTGGCTCTGGAACTCTGTTAATGTTTAGTCTTCACTTCTGTTGGGATGCTACCGGCCTGCTGAAACCATAACAAAACAGAACACGCCAACCCAGCCCTGAGAGGCTGCAGTGCTAATATTTGAGGTGCCTAGATTTAATGCCCGGTTAAAACACCTGAATCCCCAGCTCTGCCCTGGATTCTGTAGCCAACAGGTCACACACAAATATTTTGCTATTCTTGCTCCTCTGGTTTGTAATTTTCTTGCCTTGATCCTCTCTCTCAGGGCTGTTCTCGGTAGAGGGCAGCCTTGTCAAACCCATACTCGTACCAGCGAGCACACTGTATTTTACGTTTTCCTTGCTGCTGTTCTGTGACCCGAGTGGGTGATGTCCCGTGGAAAGGCAGGAATCATCCATCCTAAACACCTGCAACGTGTGGGGCTGGGCGCTGACAGTGATATGGCCATTCCCCAAGCAGGTTCAGGTTTGTGAGGAGAATTATTACTGTAGGAAAATAAAACAGTTATTCTGGGAAAATTTAGTTTGAATTTTAGATGGGGTTTTTTTGGTGGAAAAAGAGGAAAAAAAAAGGAAAGCCATTTTCAGAGGTGGTCTCTGCTTTTTGTACAAATGGAGAGGTTTCGTAGTCACATACAAAAGTTAGGTGCTGTGCTTATATCGATAGTCACACATCCACATGAGCTGTGCTTTTCACTCCTGAACATCCTCTCAAAGCTTCCAGGCAGACCTCTCTGTGTTTCTTTGCTGGATCACGTGTCTGAGGATTGTTATTTTATGGTATAGTAACATTTCTCATTACCATTTTCACATTAAATCCCCATTTTGCGGCATTTTTCAGACATCAGGACAAGCTTTTCTTCATTTTTCAGTCTTGGCTGTGGCTGTTGAACTGTTCTGCATATTTGTTTTTAATGCATAGTAAAAATACAGGGCAGAGGCTTACTAGGCCTAAATTGTCCTTTAAAATCAACGGATTTACAACAAATTACACCAGATTAGAATCTAAATATTTAACTGAATTAAAACCAATATGTCTGTTAAACTAAGCCAAATAAAGGGAATATCCTTCATGAAATATTCAGCAGCAATTCTCTTAGTCAAATCACGCACTGCTTATCTTGGCAAAAAAAACTCTGAGATTCTCAGTAAAAGCAGTTTTCTTTCATCTTTATCAAGATCTGTTTTCATTTAACCTTATTCAGAGAAATGATTTCTAAATCTGTTTTAAAAAAATATTGTCCTGCCACAATAAAACCAACAAACAGGACCAGACTGAACAGTGAACGATGTCACCAGTTTTGGAGCAAAGGGGCTTGCTACCAGCTTTTCCTGACGCAAAAAGTTACTAATAGATGCTCATGTTGACAAATGGTCATGTACTGAGAACTTCATGTTGACAAATGGTCATGTACTGAGAACTTCTGAAAAAACATAAAGGAAGACATGGGAGGAGAGGCACAGAAGGCTATTGATTTTAATTAATGCATGTAATTTTGAGGGGTAATACTGCCAGAATGGCAAAAGAGATCATGCATAGAATGTGACTGGTGGATCCAGTGATGCAGAACAGTCAAGACAAGCAGCAGTCATAAGACTCCTATCATAAGTGAATGAAAGAAGCTAAATCAGCTAAATCAGGCTTTCCTGACCTTGAACCAAACCACCGGCTTAATAGTTCTGGGTTGGCAATGTCCTGTTTCCTAACTGACATCCACAGTGATGTCTGAGGGAAGCTGTTCTGTGGGACGCCAAAACACGAGCACAGACAGGTTTTGCAATTTTCCCGTTGCTTTTGACAACATTGCATTTGAGGAAACAAAACAGAGCCTTCTCATAAGCAGAAGTTTTAATTTCGCTTCAA
Source organism: Haliaeetus albicilla (assembly GCF_947461875.1). Taxonomy (NCBI): domain Eukaryota; kingdom Metazoa; phylum Chordata; class Aves; order Accipitriformes; family Accipitridae; genus Haliaeetus; species Haliaeetus albicilla. Next base: position 7,081,407 of record NC_091491.1, read on the forward strand.
AGTTTTTGATGAATTGTGATCTGATTTTTGTGTGTGTGTACCATTGCACACCCTGATGCACCAAGTAACAGCTTCAGCCAAAATGTGATGTTGCAATCTTAACCCAGAAAACCTTCCATCTCATCCACAGCAAAAGAAAACCGTGTCCCTGCCTCGCCTCTGACTTCACGCCAAGAGAAACTCCTGACTGCTGTTTGTCCGAGCCCCTCCTCAGCTCTCATCCCTCGCTCTCCCGCGCTGGCGCTCTGCGTGGACCGAGGCGAGTTTGCCAAGACCCGTCTTGTTCTCCATGCCTGTGGCACAGGCTGGCTGAGGGGCGAGCAAGCTCCCCATCATCTTGTGCAGGGTCTGCTCCCTGCCAAGCCATGCCTACCCAAGCTGGGAGCTCCCCAAACTGGGCCTGAGCGGCTCCTCCCCCGACGTAGGCAAGGTTACACCTCTCTTCCCTACGCCTGTCAGCGAACAGCTGGACTTCTCTGGTTACATGTGTGCAACCATTTAAAAAAAACATCCAGGCTGGCTTACTCAGCAGATTATAAAAGAGTGATTTACAAAATGCAGCTTTCTTCCAGATCAGCCCGTGCCGTTGTACTTATGTGACCGAAGGTCTCAGCTGATCCCTTCTTTTCTTGTGCAGCCAAGAGGTTTGCAGCAGCAGCAACAGCCACGGCCAGTACAATACTGTAAGTCACTGGGAACGTTTTTTTCTCTCAGTTTGGAAGGGGTTGGCGTTTGGCGTATCAGATCCATAACACTTAGCATATTTTTCTAGCATAGAAAAGGAAGAGTGTCTTCTGCTGGGGCTGCGACTGTACTGCCCTGCAAGATGCAGGAACAGTGTGGTGCCTGTTTTATAACAGCAGCATGAATGAATGATGCAATCATGCCGGGGGGAAGCATCATCATTTTGTCAGGTCAGGCAGGAGGGGATTGGAGAGTTGGGAGGTGTATGTCAACATCCACTGGGTTCCTTCTACCCCTTTTCAACTACTTTTTAAAAGGTGCTTAAATAAATACACTGTTAGGCACTGCTGTTCAGATATTAGTGTATAGCTGCAAATAATTCATCTCTTGACTTGCGTACTGGTTTGTATTACTACCTTTAAAAACTGAACAGAAAACCAGGAAGCGTGAAGCAAGCTTAGTGAGGTTAAGGACTGAATCTTTCTGTTCTCACACTGAACACCACAGAAACTCACAATTATGGATGGATGGGTTGAACTTTTAAAGAGTAGTACTTGCAGGGATATAAACAGTCACAATTTGCTTAACTATAACTAATCTGCTTAACTGTATCCCCTTTCCTCTAAAGCTTTCAAAACATATTGCTAATACTGAGAATTAAATGTCAGCATAGAAAAGCTGTATCACTATATTATTCCCATGTTGCAGTCATAGGACTAGAAGCAATGAGGATTAAGTGGTTTGTTTGAACTCATACCATGGAAACACTCCTGTGAACATTCTTACAAGCAGCACTGCTCCTGTAGTGTGAATAGGTCCTGAGAAAAGTTTCAAGAACTATTTTCTCCAAATCCCTTACTTAAGCAGCAGTTCCCCTTCAGTGCAACAGAAACAGCTTAATGCGGTTACATTTCTGTTAATCTCACTGCACGTTCAATGCAATCTTACTCTGCTGCAGGAATGTATCTCGGAGTGTCTCTCAGTCATCACTCTCACCTTGTTAAATGGGAAAGTCAATCAGAAACACCGGAAACTGTTTGCAAACTAGGATATTCCCGAGTGATCTGTTTAAAAAGATATTTTAGGTAATATTTCATTGAGATTCACTTAATCTTCATTTTTTCACAGCAGTAAATGTGAACATAATGCAGAGTGGCAGTGTGGCAGCCCTTCTGAAAGCTGAAATATGATAACAAGTGAAGCCTAGTCACAATGAGGATTTTGAGATCTCATCAAGATCTTGTCAAAGTATAGCAGCCCCAGAACACCCGGAGTTCTGAGTACCATTTACTTGTTCCTTTTGCATTTTATGTAGCAGATACTGCAGATGTTTCAGTTTTTCACAGTGCAGCAAGTGCCCTTCTTTGAAGGGTCAGCAAACAGAAAAGATTTCAGGTGTTTTCCTTTGACATGTGGTCTTACATAATTCCCGTGCTTGCTTCTGTGACTCTACCCTCTCTGTTACGAAACAGAACTATTTCTTCTGGAAATGCCAGGTTTTTTTCTCAAATAGCCTAATGAAGTACTTCATAGTCTGGAGGCAAGGAGATCTCATGGGAATTCCACTTTACCCTTGTGATTTCCTTTCTCTCCCTCTTTATCTCAGATTTCACCCTCTCTCTCTCCCTCTGTCACTCTTATGTCTTCTCTAGTCACTTTGCCCATTGCTTCTTCTCTTCCCCATTTTCTTCTTTTCAGCTTTTTCCCACAATATTTTATTACTAGACCTGTTGAAATGTTTGCTGCTTGGATGCTTTTCCAGCATGCAAAGAATAGGATAGGAATAGATTACCTATCTGAAATTCAATGGCAGAAAGATCAGAGATTTTCTACCCATGTTTTTCATATGGGGACAGAAGTCATTATTTGTGGGAATTTCTTTTTTCTTACCATTTCATTAAAACATTTACACATTTAAGCAATCAGATGCCCTGTATTTCAGAGTAATTAATCTCTGCCAACTGTAGAGGCCTATACCACTCTGGAATAAAAAACTGCTGTTCCCTTACTACAGCTGTTAGATTTGTCCGTAGAAAGGTTTTACACATCTTCAATTCTTTTTGCTCATGTTTCCAAGTGGCACCTACTTGTGGACAAGCTGCGGTGTCTGTCCTTATTTCTTATGCACGCTTACCCAGAGGCGAATTCTAGGCAGCTTCTTGGTGGACAACATGCCAGGATGGCCCAGTGAAAATTTTGAAAATAAGGGAAGTAGCAGAACCTCTCCTGCTTGTACTTTCCCCCACCCCTGTTGCCCATTACTCTATCACTAATAGCCTTGCCTTATGCTCTTCATCTACGTTTAGGGCCAGGGAAGAAATTTCACAAGTTACTGAAATTGGCACATTACCATTTGGAATGGCATTTGTCAGCGTCTGGAGCTGATGGTGACCCCTGGAGCTCTGCCAACAAGGGCAGAAGAACCTTATTTCACCCAGGTGAACCACCTTTAACTCCTAACATTTGCTTTTCCCACCAAGACTCCCTGCAATAGCTGAAGCTTCCTTCACAGGTTCTCCTCTTTGCTCCTGTATGAGCTTCCCTACTTCACAGTTCATCACAAGTTCACCAACATGCGTGATGATACATCAGCCAAAACCAGGTCTGTGTTTTCCAGGACTCAGTGCCCAGCTATAGCAGGAAGTGGAAAGATTTTAGCAGGTTACAGGCCAAGGGAGATCAGGAACTACTGAAGATTTCTGCATTTCAAAACACAATTCTTCCCTTCCAATTTGTCATTTTTAGGCACTATAAACCACAGCTTGAAACTCTTTTGAAAGAGTTATTGCATGGAACAAAGAGAGGACAGGGTTAATTCCAACCATGGCTTCACAACTGGTATCTTTAATAAATTCTTCCTCTAACTTGTCTATTTGTCCATCAAAGTGCAAAGTCCACCACAACGGTGCTCTCGTCATTGTAAGGAGCATCCAGAAGGGAAAGGAGTATGGGAAATGTGGATGCCAGGGAGAAGGAAAAGTTAAATGTCTCTTCCTTCCTGCTCCCAATGTGTGTTTCTAGTGAGAACATTTTTCTCAGAGAGATTAAAATTTTGAAGAGCTGTATCCAGAAATATATTTCAGGTTCTCACCAAGAAATCACATCACAGTGCGGTGTTCCCACACAGTGACATTGCATCATAATGAGGTAATGTTGCAGTGCAGCCTCAGGTTAGCATGAGGCAATGTGATGGCTTTGCATAATAAGGAATCAGTGTTGGAACACTGTGACGCAAATGTCAGGCCACAGTGATGCAACAAGTTTGTTCAGTAGAGCAAATCTTTGAAATTGGCACCAAACCCATGGCGGAATTTTTGGCGGACTCTATAATTACTAGTAGGCTGGAAAAAATTAATACCCTGCCATTTAAAAAATTTTAGTGGATTTTTTTTTTTTAATTCCACTGCACAAATATATCTAGCTGTTAAGGCCCGCCCTAAAGATAAAGCCCTCCTGCTCAGAAAATCAAAATCTTCCACTGAAAATACAAACACAGTGCTGCGGAGCCAATGTCAAGTCAAGGCTAACACAAAGTAAACGTGGAATTCACGTGTCACCCGTCCACCCACTGCCAAGTCTTAGCTCAGAACCAGTCTCTGTCAGAGGGAAATTTTTATGCCCGTGGCCACTTCAGAGAGAGAGGTTTCTCTTATGTGCCATGCTGATGGCATATGACTGTACTTCTTATATGTACAGTGCAGTCTTTATAGAAAAATATAAAAAAATGTGCTTTCTGTAGCAAATAATTCTTGTGATGCTTCTAAGGCTAGACCAGAGTTTTACAGTATGTCTGCACGGAACAGCCCTGATGCACCAAGAGCAGAGGCCTGTCAAACTATGGTTCAGTCCTTGTTTCTGCCCTTCCCAGAGCTGGAGGTTGTAAAAGCCCTTTTCTGGAATACCTCCCCTTTACTGTGTACCCACTCACCTTTGCTTTCTGACACACTGGGGAGGTTGAGCCCAGGCTCTGTCCTACCTTCCCACACCTAACCCAAACGCACAGGAGGGACATATGGGCTGGGTGATACCTGCTCTCCCATTCTCACTCACACCGGCGATGCAGATGAGCACTGAGGAAGTTGCTGTGTCACCTTCTCAGCCTTGTACAAAAGCCATGAACCCACTTTGGTTACCACAGTAGTGTGTTCACACCAAAAAACTGAATAATAGCTAGAACAACCCTCTTAAGCAGTACTCTTTATGGCTGCCTTTGGATAGCTTTGCCTTTAATGTGACTTGCTTTCTCTGTTTCTTGCTATTTTATATCTACCTGTTAAACAGAGACTCTCTCTTACAAATATGGCTCTTAGCAGTTCACAACAGGTTTCACCGCTTAGGTTTGGTGGCTTCATTTATACAGACTTTCACCTTTCAATGAAGGACTGGAGTATTCTCTTTTTTTCTATACACATGAACAGATAAAAGATGAGTGTGTGTTCTATACAGTTTTTCAGTGATTATGGTAATTTTCTATAAAGCCTTTTGTATCCCAGTATTCACCATATGGTGGGAATAAAACCAAAGGTTCCTGTTCCTGCTTTGACCGTTAACTATTTAGCTGTGATCTCTAGGTGAGCACACAGAAGTCACCTCAGGAAACAGCACTGGTGCTTACCATGTGTGATCCCTGGATGACTCCTGTCTGGCAGTGAGCTATGTCAGTACCAATCAGCTCCTGTACTTTTCCACAGCAAGGTACCTAGTGATGACCTTCTTCATCTTCACTGGACGTCTTTCGTATCTGGGGGTGCAAAGTTTGTCCAAAAAGGGCAAAAAATAAATGTTTTGTGGGAACTTGTGTGTGTAAGACATCTCACCATAAAAATTCACATGATATATAGGAGAAAAATAAATTAGCGTAGTGAGAGGAAGACAAAAGATAAAGGTATGTAACACAATGAAGGTATATAACATGCTGTGTGATGGTATTTTTTTCCCTATCCCAGAAAAAGAGAGAACCTGCTACCCAGATCAATTATACAAGACGTGTCCTGAGAGACATCTAAGAGATTAGAAGACCAACCAAACAAAAGCTTTTACAAAAATCTGGGAAGTGTGATAGATAGAAAGCTGTTATTTCTGTCTAAATGTACAGATTGGTAAAGTCCACGCTGAATTCCCTTACGAAAGGGTGAAGCACAAGATAAGTAGGGTAGAGTAAGAAAATACTTGATTAACACCTCGTGCTTCTGATCCGCAGAAGAAGTGCTCAACTTATTTAAGTGGACAGATATAAAAGGGAAGAAAAACTTCTGTCAGGCATTGTTGTGGAAAAAGTTGTGTCACGCTGTGGTATGTTAATGAGTTGAGTGAAGTTCTCAAAGCCCAAGACTTTAATTCCCAATGCTAATGGCCAAATCTTCTATGCATTCATAGATGATGAGAATATTTAGTTTATATTAATCAGGACACAGAAAAAGATCTAAACCTTCATGTTTTAGGGATAACCACTCACTGATAGGTTTAAGATAGTTATGTCTACTGTGATCAAGCAAATCCTTAAGGGCTGGGTGACTTTTACTATCTCCTGGAGCAACTAGTTTGACACACTAGACTGGGTCTGATGAGAAATGAAGATCCGTTTGAGCGGTGAGGGCAAGATGAGACAGAGAACTGCAAGTCCCACACAGCAGTTGGCAGTCTCATGGTTCAGCAAATGCCAAGTATTACAACCTTGAACCCCATGTGAACATCAATGGGCCGAGCCTGCAGAGAGCAAATCAGCAACTGACCAAAGCTCCACGGCCCACCTATAACGTAAATTGAACATCAGTAGGCAGTAACAGCAGAGAGCAAATCAGCAACTGAGCCAGACCTCCACCACCGCTCACACTCTTTGATAAAAGCTGGCTACCAGGCTGTGCTCGTCCCTACTCGCAAGAACCAGACCAGTTGCGCCAATGGCTCAAGACAGAGTGCAGTACTGTCATTCAGAGAAAGACTTTATCTTGTCCCCTCACAGTAAGAAGGTTCCTAAAAGGATGGCATCCCTCTTGGAGCTGAAAGAAATCTTCCGCAATGCTGATGCAGTATGCTTTGATGTGGACAGTACAGTCATCAGGGAAGAAGGCATTGATGAGCTTGCGAAGTTCTGTGGAGTTGGAGATGCTGTCGCAGAGATGTATGTATATTTGCTGCTTACTTCATAGGAATAGTAGTAAAAAATAAGCAAGGGTAAGGTTAATCTGTGACAATGAATTTACCATAAGGATTGATTCAACTCTATCACAGAAGATTATTACAGTTTTAAAAGGACTTTAGGAATAATAAGTGGAATTAATGCATAATGAAGTAACTTCTTTTGGAATTGCAAAGCCACTCAACAAAACTATACAGACATAAATTCTCTAATGTAAATTTCTTCAATAGACTAAGATCAGACCTCATCATTAAACTTGGGTAAGCACTAGCAAACCTTATTATGAGATGGAGGAGAGGGGACAACTCCCTAAACACTCCTCTGAGGCTGATGTTTCCATTGAAGCTTGTAGCAAAAATTCTGTTAATTTCAGAGAACCGGCACCTGAGTTGCAGTTTAAGAATACTGGTCCAGTGGCTCAGATGCACTCACAGAGGGAATGAAGCAGTTTTCCTTTGCCTCACTGGTTCTCACAAGAGCTCCAATCTGTGGAGATCTTCTGCTGGTCGTTGCTACCAATCTTCTCCTTTACCACATCGATATGGTATAACTTGGAACCTATGGTCTCTTACCTTGTTCCTTGTTGTGCTTCTTTAACTAACTGTTCTTGGGAGAACCCTCAACTTAAAAGCATCACTGATTTGCTTTCTTTGGATCACAATTTAGGACCCGCAGAGCTATGGGTGGCACTGTGACATTCAAAGCAGCTTTAACAGCACGACTAGGTCTCATACGTCCCTCCTATGAGCAAGTGCAGAAATTAATATCCGACAATCCACCTCAGCTAACACCAGGAATAAGGTAAGAAGAATTTCAAATGATCTAACGAAAAAGTCTTCCAAAAGCACATGGCATAAATCAACAAAATTCTGTGACATTAGTGAGGCTGTGAGACCATCGAGCTGGTTTAGATTGCCTTCCTACTCCATTTCCATGTTGTGTACAAGGCTTACATCAGGAGCTTATAACGGCCTGAGTCCCTGTCAAGTGGCTAAGCATCCATGTAAAAAGAAAACAGTTTTAGGTATTAACTGGTGTTTTGGCTGGCAAGCTCAAATTCTGGTTCGAGGATTAAACTGGCATGGAAAATAATCTGTTCAATCACATCTGCTTTTTGACGGGTGATGGAACTGGGAGGAGATTTAATACCCAGTATGAACTACTGGCTTGGTCTATTCTACAATTATATTACTTCTCTTTCTTACACTTCTGTGTGCAGTCATATCCCTGGACTCAGTTTAGGGGATCCATTGTTCAGAGCTACCCATTATGTACGGAACTCCCTAAAAAATGTATTAAAAAATCATTAAGGGGAAATACATATATATGTGTGTATTCATTCAACTTTGGATTTAGAATAAACATTAACTATTTAAATGTTTTTTTTTCCTATTCAAATTGTTTCGCTACCCATTATGTACTGAAGTCCCTAAAAAAAGTATTAAAAAATCATTAAGGGGAAATACATATATATGTGTGTATTCATTTAACTTTGGATTTAGAATAAACATTAACTATTTAAATGTTTTTTTTTCCTATTCAAATTGTTTCAAACAATTGAGAATAATTTCTTTACTACAAAATCTGGCCATAGCTCTAAGTTTAAAATATTTTTAGCACATACAGTAATTTTAAATTATATTGTGCTTGGTATTTTCTCCTTAAAATGAAGCACATGCTCAGCTTTTCCCATAAAAGGCATAGCTAGATGTAAATACAAAGAGAACATTGTTTCCTTGTTTAGAATCACATGATTTTCCTTTTCATTCCTTCCCTTTCTTCCTCCTTTTCTGTGTAGCCTGCTTTAAGCCTCCACTTTGCTTTTTAGTATTTAGCATTTCTGCTGTTACTACCACTTCAACTGCTCAGCATTGATGCATGCTGATCTTACTGCTTCTGAGCCAAATCCTGTAAAACTTTTAGTTGCCTTCAAGCCCCGTTGACATTAACTGGGTCCGAAAACTTCTACTTTTTTGGATTCCTTTTCTGTAGCTAGTGCCCTCTTCCAAAGACAGCATCGATGTCCAGCGTCTGGGGAACCAACTCCAAGTTAGAAAATGTGTGCACTTTGCACACCTTTCAGCCCACTTTTGCATTTTGGTGCAGTGGCTTTCTCTCTCCCACATTCCCTACTTTTTTCTGCATTATAGATTCATTTTCTTGCTGTTGTTTTACTTCAGAAGAAAAAAAATCTGAACTGGATCTGCTCTCATTTGTTCAAGTGAACTAATATGAACAGTATGAAAGTGTAAAGACAACATTTCTAGGAAGTGCTTGTTTCTGAGCAACTAAATACCTGTTTGTCTCTAGACGTGATGGTTTCATTCAGCTCTTTTCGAGCAAGGGGTATGCACAAACTTGCAAGGGGAAGAAGGAAAAGCTTTGGGCAGCAGAGATGGATGGAGCTGGAAAGCAGCACACATCCTAACTGAACTGGAATAACACAAAGTATGGGGAGCCTTGTATAGGAAAGAGGTATTTTGGCTTTCTTATTATCCCTAGATGCTGCCAGGCACTCACGCTTGGTGACTGCTCTTTCTTCTCAGGGAGCTGGTGAGCAGGCTTCAACAACGAGGGGTCCAGGTCTTCTTGGTCTCTGGGGGGTTTCAGAGCATTGTGGAGCACGTGGCCTTGCAGCTGAACATTCCAACAGCAAATGTCTTTGCCAACAGGCTGAAGTTTTACTTTAATGGTGAGATTCCCTTAAACTCTCTTTTCTCTGCTAATTAATGCCACTTTTTTGGTTCAAACTGTCAGATATTGGGCTACAGATAACCGTCCAGCCTACATGACCTTGTTACCAATCCAGCTAGCTCCAAGCTGGCAAATTGCAAGACCTTACCAAAAACATGAGTTCAGGTCATTTTCCAGACATATGGAATAGAGCTGTAGTTACTTTTTAATTGCAAGTGGTGCCAAAGGTAAAACATGTTACAGTTGCTGACAGCAAAGTTTGATTTTCTCTTGCTCCTTAAAGTTAAAAGAGTTTATTACACTTACCTGCTTTCAGAGGCAAACTTGATTTTCAGTGACTTTGAGGTATGTATGGAGAGTGATGTACTTTAGTTGAGCTGCTCTGGACTTTAAGCTAGTGTAATCAAGCAGAACTGTAGTTAGTGAGGTTGTTTCTTACTCAGTATTTCATACACTGTCTATACATCACACTGGATGCTGGTTTGAAATGTTTACACCAGAATGACTGGACCAGAGTGACTGGGAATGGATTTATAACACCACTGATACAGGGTTTCTACTTTTGTGTTAGCATTTCAGCTCTTTGAAAATATCCCCACTGAAGACTTGGGTCAAATCCCAGTTTTTACGCTTACCTTCTAATTACTTTTTTGGGATGCTGATATTGTGAGGCTTACAGGACTGCATGTAATTAGCTGTTTTCTGAAGTAAAGACTATAGGCATATATCTTTCTTCATTTACAAGAAAATATGCTATGTGTCTAACTTGTCCTTCCACTGTGTTCTAGGAGAATATGCAGGATTTGATGAAACACAACCAACAGCTGAATCAGGGGGGAAAGGAAAGGTTATTACTCATCTGAAGGAACAGTTCCACTTTAAGAAAGTAGTTATGATTGGAGATGGAGCTACAGACATGGAAGCCTGTCCCCCTGCTGTAAGTATTAAAGAGCAGGAATTCTAAACTCCTTTTGAGCAAATCCTTCGGGATGCCCCCCCCGCCCCCCCCCAAGACTGAATTCTTCATAGGACTTCAGGGAAGATCTTTAGCACTTCCCACAGCCTAAAAGAGATCTGTGCAGGTAGTTTCCCTCTAGAAAGCCTGCATCATGCAATGGTTCATTTCTCTCAGTTCAGACATCTCAGTAAGGGTGTCACCCTTTAAGCCAGGATGCTGGCTGGGTCTAGCAGGACTGTGTAACAGTCTAGCAACCTGTCTCAAATCAAGCTGGTATTATCATGTCTGCCTTTCCCCTCTACATCCTCACAGTTAAGTGCTTGCTTCTGTGCAGAGGTCTTACCCTACCATGATCCTGGTTCTGAACACTGACTAACAGTGCTTAGCATGAAGGTCTGGTGTAGATCTGGTGCACGTTTACCTGATACTGGCCTAGCAGGAGGGTTCATCTCACTGTACAGTAATGATACTTTTGAAGATATCAGCCCTGACAGGGTGAAAATAGAAAGACAACTTTTATAAATGGTCATTTCACAGAGGAAAGAAAGACCTTAATTTTGTTTCCCCTTTAGCACCTTTCTCTACATAAAAGTACTCCAATACCCCTTCTTTGCCAATGGTGAGGGACAGATATCCCAGTGCATGGAAATGCTCAGGAACAAACTCAGAGCTACTGCTGATGCAAGTTATGACAGCTGGTCCCTTACTGTTAAATATGTGCATGACCAAACCAGCTTAGTATTTGCTTAATGCTTTCTACCTAAAGGCAAAAAAGCAGCAGTGGAAATTTTAAACACTGCACTTTCACTGCAGATGGTTTTCTAAGATGTAGAAATGATGACTGTTCCTGGTTAATGATTGAAGACATGGTTAATGTTTACTTCTGGTATCTATCAAATGAGGTAAACAGAGTTAAGATAAACAGTATAGGGATAATTGTGAGATGCTGCATGCACGTTCAAACGTTAACTCATTCTTGAATAGTAAGGCCTTATGTTGCCTCACAGTTACAGTGCATTTTCAGTAAAATCTCAGACCTGAACAATCTTGAAGTTACGAGGCACTGAGACACAACCTTCCTACTGGAACAAAACTCTAATAACCAAAGTGGTGCAAAATTAAATGTTAATGAAGTTCTTGTTAATAAATTTGAAAAATGAACATGCAAAGTAAAATAGGGGAAGAGGCAGGAAGGAATACCGTAATTTTAAAATCCAATCTTAAAACGAAACTTAATTGCTGAGAAGCTCCATTCCTTACATCAGACTGCAAGAATAAACGTGCCCATTCTTTCTGTTTTGCCAGGACTGCTTCATTGGATTTGGAGGAAATGTAATCAGAAAGCAAGTAAAGGAGAAAGCTAAATGGTACATTACTCACTTTGACGAGCTGCTAAAGGAACTGGAAGAACGATAAATTATACAGTAAAATAATATATTTAACAACTATAAGTCCATTATACAATGCAATTAAACATATTTGTTTGCAAAGTTGTGTTCTTGATTTTTTAATGATTCTGGGTGTTGGGTACCTTCATCTCTGGCCTGAAACTCATGTTGCAAATGACACCATTCTACTCAAATATTTTGTAATGAAAATGGTAAGATTTTTTAAGCATCTTTTCCAAGGTGGAAGAAGTCAGTTGATTATTCACTCACAAGTGAAGACCAAAGGTAGGAAATTATCAGCAAGTTAAAAATACCTTAATGGATTAGCCCCTGGTCAATATTATATATCTGTTGTTTCAGAATCATTGAAGCTAATACCTCTGCTTATTTTGGGTGGCAAAAGAAGAAGGGGGCCACAAACGAGAACTCTGTCTAAATTATTATTACTATTATTATTATTATTAATCATCATCATCATCATCTAAAAGGTAGACAGTATGGTAGTACTTTCCAGTCCAAAGAATCTCAGAACTAGGTTAAACAGTGAACAGATAGGTAGGAAACATTACTAAGTATCTCTGATTTCATTAAAATATGGCTACAGGAGAACCCAAGATATCATCTGTTACTCAATATCACTGTTACTCAACCTATAGTCTGAAAGACAAGAGGTGCATGCAAATCTGAGATACATGCAATATTCATCAGTGTCCAAGAAGCATATTTTAAGGCGAGTGATATAGTGGTTCCCATACTTCATTAAAATACTTCAAACTAAACTCCAAAATGGTGATTTTGTAAAATGGTCACACTGTTTACTTAACTGTTTTTAATTTAAGACCCCCATCAACCTATAACTGGATGGAAGCTAATTCATCAACCTTTTAAAAAAATGGTCTACTGATTAAGAAAATACTGCAAAACTTATCTAGTCTCTTCCTCTGCCTCAAGTGTGGATCAACCACCCTTAAACTGTTTGTGCTAGAAATAAGTCTAACCTGTTCTAAGTAGTTCTCTGAGTTTCAGATAACGAATCATAGTTTCTTAAGGACTTCTCTTTTGTGGCTGCAGTGTCTGATCCAAGAGGGTCCTATACAGAACACGCTTGATAAATGCTGTCTTTTCCTCAGTTAACTTCTGACAACTCTTCTGAGTATGTCTTTTTAACCAGCTTTGCTGATGCATCGTGGTACTTTTATTTCCCTGACTTGTAAGAATCTCACCTCTGATAAATGTTAAAATATATGTCACATCTTCCACTTCCTTCCATCTACATAATACCATCACAGGAGAAAGATGGGTAGATATGACATGATTTGGCCTAGAAAAAACATCTAGACAGGTTCTTATCTTCTGGGTGCTTACAAATAGTGCCAGTATAATTCCAGAAACTGAAGATTAGGCTGAGTGCGCTAATTCTTTTTCATCCCACCACATATTTCATAGATAGGAAGAGAAATAAGTGATGTGCCTACCTTTCAGAATCTCACACTGTCTCCACAAGATAATCACAGGATTTCCTTAATTTAGTAAGATTAAATCAAGGTGCAGTGAGAGAGCTCCTGTCCAATTGTTTAAGCATCACCAACAATTAAAACAAATACTGCTTCTGTCCATTCTGCAACATCATCTGAAAGGATATAGGAGAAAGAGGCATTTACAAAGCCCCAGAGAATGATGAATGGCAGCTCTCAGTGATGCCATCTAATGTTTTTGGCAAAAAACCCGAGGCAATAATTGCTTGAGGTTACAACAGCATTTAAATACTAGAGAAGTAGAAGGGTTAGAAGAGAACAAATCCAGAAACAAACTTTTAATGGCTTTTTAGAGAAAGGCAGACATATAAACAGCTATACTGAGTATCTGTATACAGTTTAAAAAACTTCACAAAAGCCAAGACAGACAATAGTTGCCAGGCTGCTCACCAGAACTCTTCTGGGAGTATTAAAGATGATCTCTTTTAAATTCTTTCTGAGAAAAATCTCAGCCAGCTCCAAGGGCAGGTCATGTACAATCATGCTTTTGTTTAGTCAAGACCGCATGAGTAGAACAAGTATAAACTCTTTCTGCCCTCATTCAGTGTGTTCCTCTGCAATTCTACAGTTATGAAGCAGAAGTGTGTGTTTGCTGCAGTTTTCTATTGAATTAAAAGGCCACTAAAAAAATAAAATCTAACATCCAGGTAATCAGCTGTAACTACAGGCCCTGATCCTACGAACACTGTGACATGCTTCACTTCAAGTATATGTAATTTTACTAACACCACAGTCAGAAGACCGTGCAGGAGGCTCTGTGCCACAGAGATGTTAACATTCACAGCAGTATCTTCTGCCAGTCGGAGTGCTATGGAAACATGGCTTTGTGCCAATGATTTCACAAGAGCTCTTTAGGTCTGACTGGTTTAAAGAAAAATACCACCCCCCTTCCACTGGGCAAATACCAAGCCTGACCTCTAGTCCAGGAGGTACCGAAAGGATTACTTAGCTTAGTGAGTGGCTAAGCTCTTTTGTCTGTAAAATACTGGAAAAAAATAGGAAGGAATAAAGCAGCCTGAGGGAAGTTTCAATGTTACAACCAAGCTACCAATTTACCTGAACATATCCCATCACAGTAGAGCAAAGTCTGGAGAGTAGCACATGTCGCTAGTAATATCTGGTCTTCAGGTGGGTCTCCTGACTAAGAGCACGGTGAGGCACACCCCTTCATATAAAGCCTTTTATTTTAGTGTGATTATTCAGTGAGGCAGTGAGGCTTTAAGTTGCATATTCCATTTGCATGAGGGGACTTCTTAAAAGAACAGTTTGCAGTCTTTTCTAGGAAGACCACAGGACAACTAAACTCAAGTTTCAGTTGTGCCTTTATTACAGTGGAACAAGAATTGATCATTACCAGAGACCCTTCCAGGCACTGTTCCCCACTTTCCAACCACTGGAAAGCGACTTCAGTTCTGAACTCTACAAATTCTGCTCTAAGAAATGCCGAAGTATTGCTAGTCAAAGGAAGAAGGCAGACTTGGCCATGAAATTAAGAGGGAAAATCACAACAGTGTTCACAACAGGGGAAAACCAACTTCAGAAAGGGCTCAGGCAAAGGGAAGCAAGAAAAGATTGGCATTACTTATTTATCTACTGTGTTACATTCACTGAGTTTACATGGTTATCTGTAACTAAAATAACAGGAACTAATCTCTCTCTGATGACAGCCAGAGCACGAGTTTGAAGCTCAGAACAAGAAGCGGCACATTCATAACACATTACAATGCCACTAGTGGGAATTCAGATCTCAGGTAGTGTATAAAGACTGAAGAGACTTGTGCTATATGACATCACCCCACAGAACATCCAGTTACTCCTTAGATTTCTTATTCCTGCAAAACTTCATGGTCCTTAAACAATAAGAGCTCCGCCTGACTGAATTTAATTCCTAGTGCTCCTGGCAGAAGGTAAGAAATATGGATTGCATCAGAACCCACAAAATCCTGTAACTCCAAAAATGTTTTTTGCCTTTTGTCTCTGACCAAGATTGCTGGTTATGAGGGGTAAGTTACAAGGACAGTTCTCTAGGAACAAGAAACATGGGAGGATACTGGGAGAAATAACAAGGACTGGAAGCTGATATTGTCATCCTTATTTTCCTTTTGCAGCTAAACAGTAGTCCCAAAAGTCTGGAAAAATGACAGCCCCAGATGATAGTACTGCTTGTGACTGATTTACAAGAAGGAACAGCTGAAATGATGTACTTGGCCCACTGAGTAAGCCAAGCTGAGAGCTTTAAGCTAATACAGTACAGAATTTTACTTAGTAAAATCCCATCATCAATTGACAACAGGAAGAAAATATGAAAACAGACAAAATGAAATTCGAGTGAAGGCAAGAGTGCCATGTATTTTACATGGGAAGAAAAGAAGAAATCAGACCTGAAAAATTAAGCATAATTTGTGGAGAAAAATCGAAAGGAGAAATATTTTGTATTTATCACGACAGCACTTAGGACATCTAGAATACTTAGCAAAATGGGGTGTAATGGAGATACAGTAAATTCATTTCGGAGAAGGAGAGCAGAATACTGGGAAATGCTGTCCCTGACACAGAGAAGTGATATTGGCTAACTAAGCTGAAATATACTATGCAATTATTCAAATTTTCCATAATAAACACTGCAAGATGAGAGAAAACACAGGTGGTGCAATACATATAAGGTGCCAGTAAAATGTGAAAATTAAAAGGATTTTATTGACTGATATGTTCTTCCTGAAAACTCATTGAAATGTACAAACTGGACATTCAGTAACTGATTTGTACATTCTGTATGTTACACTGATTCTTGTAGCCACTTTAAAGAGAGAGTATTATTTTCACTTACAGGATGTTCACATCATTGCAGACACCAAAAGTGTTGATACATTCTAGTCTAAAAGTGAAACCAAAATAGAACTGGACATAATGGTACACCGCTTTATGCCAATCCTATTGACTCAACATGCGCGTTTCACACATCAATTCAAAAGTACCTACTGTACAGTTAGTGAAACACCCGACCAAGCATATGTCTGAAGTCATGATTGCTTATTAAATTAAACCCCTTTTCCTAGATTTCCAGGCCATTTGTAGAGATAAATGTATTTAACTGAACTTGATTCCCTGCAGAATGTTCAGACAACCATGTCTTGTCAGCATCTCTTTGAAAACCGAAGGTCATACATCACAAAGTTAATTTCAGGTGTAGATATCTACACAAATGTGCGATTAGTTTCCACAGGCTTCAGAGTCTTTGCAAAACAGAATGCCCTGTTCTCTGTCCATAAGCTATCACCTGACAAACAGTATTATTCTCAATTAATGACTGCCTATTTGTAAATTAAGAGCCACTTACTGATTTGAGGCCTGCTAGAACAGCTAGGTGTATTTCAGAGCTGTCTGAGGGCTTCAGAGCTTCTAATTTCAGAACTCCCCCATTTGTTCTTAAAATCTGCAGTCATTATAACACTACACAAAGGCCACAGCGCCTGTAACGCTCCATTCTGTTGCTGTTACTGAACACTGGGCATTGTCTATGTAGCAAAAGATATTAAATACTGTATGCCATACTTAACCTGAGGAGCTGTCTCATGGATGAACTCATATATGTCTTTGTACTTGTTTTCAATTAACCAACCTTTTAATTACAGTCCTATATTTCTTTTTTTCCTGGTACAATCCTAAGAGCAAAAGGTCATTAGATTCTGAAGAAAAGAGGTCTCTTTTATAAGCTCAATACAGTACTTTTATATTTCAGACTATGATATACAATGTATACCATAAATTAATTTAAGACAAATACTTGTCACTTTATCTATGTAGGCACAAGTAAATCAGTGACTTTACTGAAGCGGAGAAATCTTCAACGGTATCATGATTCTGGACTCCATTTCCTGAATAAGGGGCACTGAAAAAAATTGAGACAGGGTTCAATTTTACTAACAGACATCATTAGCAGTTCTGCACACTTGGTTTGAACAGATACCATTGTCTTCAAATGACTCTCGTAGCTAGAGCATGCCAAGTCATCAGTAACCACAAACATTCCTGTAACTGAAGCATAGTAGTTTTGAGAACAAGTGATTTTTTTTAATATAATCTGTCTGCTCCTTTGAAGACAAATATTTCTATTCCTTTTCACCATAATGAAAGTTACCTTACATTTTTCTGGTATACTTCCTTTGAAATGTACCCTATGGAACCAAAATCTGACATGCTTAGCATACTTTTGTGAGTTTTGTTATGAAAGCTATCTTTGATCTCAAAGATCTCCTGGCCTCTAGTTCCAAAGTCTAAATTCCCTTTTCAAAGGAACACATTTAACAAGGCTCCCGTATTTCATGAAATATTAGAGGTAATAACTTAAGGTAAATTCCACTATTGGCTCCCTAAATTTTGGACACAAACTTAAGCATTTACACAAATCTGTTCTTCTACAGTAGAGATGTTTGTATAAAAATTTACTACTACTGTAGCAATTTCTTAGCAATTAGGCAACTTTTTTGAGTTTGCATGATCAACTGCAAAATTCACTTTGCAGCTTAGTGAAATGTCCCTCCTTTCCCCTACAGCAGAAAAACTGACACAGACTGCCCCCCCGCCCCGAGATGCAAAGCTTTTTATCATTGTGCAATGTACTGAAGAACAAAAATGATGGCATGTACAAAAGTCTACCTCCAGCATTCCAATGAAGTTAATAGGTTACCTGTGTAATAGACTAGTTCATCCCATCCAGGTTTATGCCACGCAGCATTCCTTATATCTTCTCTGGTTTGGAGATCTTTGTAAGCTGGTGAGGGAAAACAACAAGCACAAAGCTTAGAAGTAACTCCTTTTCCTTCTACACATGAATAGCTCCCTTATAAGTATTCTAGTGTGTAATTAGGAGGCTGCAAACACTGGGAAGGAAAAAAGTCAGAAGTTCTCCACAAAAAGGAAAAGCTCCCAAACCAACGCAAACAGGAGGAACTGGGGAAGAGAGAGAATGTCTTAGACACAGGTAAGACAGATAATGCAACAGAGTACAGTTCTACATGAGTGGTGTCAGATTTCTAATGCTGGAATATAATATTCTGAATTGTCGAGATATGAAGATAATACTACATATTTTCTAAAATAAGTATTAGACAATGAGTTTCTTCAAGTTGAAACAATCCTGACACGTGAAAAGCAGCTAAGCATTTGTGGAGACTAACACACAGAGAAAACCAAAACACCATGATGTAGTAATGTAAATAAATGCTTGACTTTCCTTTTTGTAGGTGTGGTATATGTGATACTTGAAGCTAAACTGTAAAAACCTGACTTTAGGATGAATGGGGATGGAGAAAAGAGATGGTAGGACATGGCTTGTCATGTTTATGTTACTGAAAGCAAACAAGTAGTGCCTAATAAGAAAGGGCCATGAGAAACTGTTGATGGAAACAGAACAAAACATGAAATGTTCACTTCTGCTTGCTTGTTTGAAGAATAAAGTTACCTACACAAAAATTAAGAAAATCAACACTTGATGTAAAACAAAAAAACCATTTTAAGACATTCCTTTGCCTTTTGTAAAAACCTTTTCTCCTGGGCAAAGTCAACGTCTGTTAGGGGCTGATCCAGTGAGAAAAAAGGAGAGAACACAAATTTACCCCAAAGGTGATGAACCATATATAGCTGTCCAATTTGCGAGAAAAATCCTCCAACTGCTTCATTGTTATCCTGTCGGAAACGAATTGCACGAGCCCTACAGAAGAGCAAAGCAGCCATTAAAAACAGCAGATCTGGATAGGAAATAAGTGATAAATGAAAGGAAAACAGAGTTGAAAGGAAGCCGAAATGTTAAACAGCACTTGCAGTACACTTCAGCAATTAAAAATAAGAAAAAAATCTGCAATACACTGATTTTCAGCTCTAAGTAATTAAAACGTACCCATATATCTTGTTAGAATGAGTTAAAATTGGGATGCCAAGAGTTTCACTAGACTGTGCATTAATCATTCTTTAATGTTAGATTCAGTATAAAGAAAACTGCTGGAACAGTGTCAAGTGGCGAGCCATTTTTACAGCAGGTTCTTCTAAAACTAAATCCTTGACTTTCAGTCATGTCGTCTTTGCCACACTCATTCACCACAGATTTTGTGGTAATGGAATACAACTTTTTTATTCACATAGACCTTTGCTATGCAGCTGCCTATGCAATACTCCATGATTTGTTGTGTAAATAAGATCAATATTTCTCTTAACTATAAATCTACTGTAACTTCCAAAACAGATTGGCTACCACTATGGATATGCCTAGTTTATAAAAATTCTAAATTCAATGTACTTTATTCAAATTACTGTAATTAAGTAAATTACATCAATGACAATGACACGTCTAAAAATCCAAGTCCTCACCTTTGTCAAAATAATTGAAAATACTCCAAACTGTTTAACTATCAACCATTAGAATTGCAAGGATAGTGAATGTAAATGGAAAGAAACTTACACTGGTTTTAAATAAGACAAAATCAGAAGCATATATTCAACAGAAGACTGTCTCAAATGCTTTTAACCTATGTATTAAAATACAAATGTGCTGCTCAATAGCTTTTCAAGAAGCAACTTGACTTTAAAGATTAAAAGAGCCAAGATTTAGCCCATTTAAACTAAAAGTCAGCTTCTAGTGGTCTTGTGAAAGATCAACAAAGTCTCAAGGAATTAACCGCCACCCTTCACTAAGCAGTGCTTTCTGCTGAAAATAAATGGTTTCTGCTACATTACAGCAAACTAAAAGGGTTATGGGAAAGAAAGCCAAACCACAGAGCCCACAATGTTGTTTGCACACAGAATTCTTCTTTCTTTCCGCAAAGGATAAATGAAGGGTCAAAGATCTATCTTACAAGTTGCAAAAGTACAGAAGCAGGCCATTAACTGGGTGACTGAAACGCTTTGGTACCATTCTGCCACCTCCACTTCATGATTTTTAAACATACATCTCTCAAACAGGAGAACACAAGTGCTAAAGCAATACTTACCAGTAATTTCCCCACTCAATCATTGTTCCGGGCTACAAAACCAAAACAGACTGTTAAAACTGTAGTTTAAAGAAAGTTAGAATATTTGGACAGTTTTCACAACATTTGCATATGGAAAACACTATGTATTAACAAAATCACTTCCTTCAAGTGATAAGCATATTATAATAATCAGTAATTACTCTGTTTACTTACTATATTACTTATTAGTCATTTGCCTGAAGTTTCCTTCAAATGAAAACACAGGGGTTTCAGCCCTGCAGATATTAGTACCTTGTTGGAGCCTGCCTCCATTTTGGACCCCACACTTTGAGAGCAACAATGACTCAGACATCAGCTTTGATAAGAACCAGATTTTTAAGATGAGATCTGTTTTTCATCTACATTGTATAAACATGCTTTGAACATTTTACAACAGCATGGAGTTTAAAAAATAAAAAGAAAAATTTAAACTTACTCTAAGTTGATAGGATCTCAGCTCATAAATATTAGGCCCCTCTCTGGGAACAGGTTCATTCCAGAAACTAAACTCCAACAATAATTGGTTCTTGCGCGAGAGAAGCATGTTACCTCTTTCTTTGCGAAACTCTGTGAATTCCTAAAAAACAATGTGACCGCTGTCAAACTATGTATTATGTTTCAACAACAAAAAGCAGTATACCATACGGTGGGTTAGATTATTATTTTTTTTAATGCTATCTTGGGGGTTTAGGACATTGAAATCCTCTAAATTGTAAAGGCTTCTAAATTCCCCTGGCATATTTGAAAATTTCAAGTGGCATGTTTACACAACACTAAGTGTGTTTCATAAAGTATTCACATGTTAAACTTCAGTATTTCTGAATATGAGAATAAACCCTTTTCCAAAGAGGCTTCTAAGTTTGTATAGGAAGTGATGAGATATTGAAGTGGGTATCCAAATGGGCAGCTCTTTGCTCTATTCTTTGTTCTCTTCTGAGTAAAATAACCAATTCTAACAAAATCAAAGCATTTTACCTTATTTTGACGGAGTTTACTCATGACCTCATTGAGAGCTGGATAGCCTCCCTCATATCTCCACAGATGAACTGAAACAGAAAAAAGGAAGCTTTTTCAGGGATGTCACAGACCAGTGCTAAATCTTATGGAATATCACAGTATAAAACGCTCTTCATACTACAGAATTATACAAAAATAGAAATCAGGTAACAGGTTTAAAAATAGATTTTCACTAAAGAAAGCACTACACATTTGAACATTTTAAAAGTAATGGATGGAATCATCTGCTTTTTGAAAAGGGTTCTCTTGGAGAACTTTGCAATCTACTCTGAAGATAACAGGGAAATTTCTGAAAGGACTTTTTGTTGCCATGCTAGTAAGATGTGATGACTTTACATGACTGTAGTTGAAACTGAGATTCAATTTAAGAGGATGACTTAATTCCAAAAATGTGTTTTATACCAATTTCTTTTAAGAGCAGTAGAGGGGTAGACTTTTTAGTTCAGTAAATTACTCAAGCACAGAGAGCAACACACATTCTGTAGGACATGAAAAATGACGCAAATATTATTTTTGAGGTAAACATTACATTAAAAAAAGCAGAAGATATCTGAACATGCTAGAAATGTTACATTTGCTAGGATCTTCCCCATAAAAACGATTTCAGAACAGGTATCTATATCTGAGTTATTTCAAAGCATTCTCTCTTTAATAAATCATAATAAACCCCTTTAATAAATCATAACAAGATTTATTTACAAGCACTTAATATAGCAAGGCAACAATATTTCACCTCAAAGAGTCACAAAAGCTATTTTCTCTCCTCTAAAGCAGTCCTGTGCCTTTTCCAGGAGAGCAAACTGGAGACTAACATAAGGCACTTCATGATAGCAGATTCATCCAGTGCGCCTGCTTCTGCTGTCTTATCCCCAGGGCAATTTTGATATATCCACCTAATATTAACACAGTCTGGGCACATGTACTAAAAAAGTCAAAACCCCATAATCTGCTTTATTACACTGCTAGAACTGTTGCAGTAACATTTTCAAGGCAGGCTATGGATGCAATTACAGATACAGTCTTTGTTAATATGTTACAGAAGCAACGAATGAGACTTGGCTAAGATACTCTCACTTCAATTGTCTTCATTCCCCAATTTCCCTTCAACTTTCAGAATTGTTTCTCAGACATTGTTTGTTTTCTCTACTGTTATTTCTTCACAATTGTTTAGTGCCAATATTGCAATATGTTGTGAATGGAGGAAAAATTAATGTGTACCTATTTTTCAATAACAAAGCAATGACATTGATACTGGCATAGCTCTAACAATGGAGCTACATAACAAACTACATAACAAATATCAGTACATCACTCTGTATTCGTGGCTTCCCATTCCTTCAATTTCCCAGAGTCTAGGAAATTTTTCAGGTTTTCTCTCTACATTAGACTCTTTGTAGTTACCTCTGCAGCAGCTCTTCAGTAATTTCTAGTTCCAATATATTTTCAATCTGCATAGTTAGGCAGCATCCTTATATGAACATGAACAGAAATATTTTTATTTTTCTCCCATAAAGGCCTAGCTTATTGTTGAGTTTACAATGCAATCATTTTTTCAGATGGTGTGAATGATTTGCATTTCATTATCATACAGCAATTACAGTATGAAAGTCTGAGTAAAGCTTTTATACTGGCCAATGCAAGATAAACTCTGTCTTTGTAAGCCTTTGCCTTTATCCTAAATATTCAGGAATGTAATCTGTGCCCGCAAAATATTACAGGACCACATTTTGCAAGCATTTCCCAAAACTGTTAATCTACCACCTGGAAAACATGAAAGTGTATTAACAATAGGACAAATTTTAGGAATTAATGCTTTACCGTCAAACTCAACAAGACAAAAAGCAAGCACTGTAAATGTTAATGACTACTGATAATTGATGCACACACACCCTCACTATATACATTGCTAAAGGTTTACTGTCAACAGAGATGATTTAAAGAGAAGAAACCTGCCAAGCACACGTTTCACTTGTATGGTTTTACATTCTGTTGTACTTCTATCTCCTACCAGCCTGATCTTGCTCTCCGTACCACGTGTTCCAAGTCCCCACCAGTGCACATGGGTAGTGTTTTTCTTCATGAATCTTTGGCAGCACCTCTTGACTTGAAAACAAGGAATACAGACACTATGTTGCATTTCCTTCAGGGAGGCTACAGTTGATATGTATAATACATTACCACACGTTTATCATTATGGTATGAAAATTCACAAGCTGTACTTTTCAGAAGAGAAAGCTGAAATACAAAAATCTGCTATACAGGGGGAAGATAGCTACAAGACTATGAAAAATTAAGGTAAGTGTTACCATTTCTTAGACTGTATGACAAATACACAGCATGGTAGAATTCTTTCGATGCAATAAATTATGTCTATCACCCTAAAGGGTTATCCAACACATTAGGAAAGTAAGTATCAGGATGTCTCACAGAAAATGCAGCTTAACTACATGGGTGATTTGCTTTAGGAAAAGCTTTTCCTTATCAAGGGAGGTAGAATACACAATAATAAGAAAGGACAGTCTTCTGTACCAGTTACAATGCTATTAATTCTGTTGAGCTGAATGAATAAAAACATGTATTTTGGTAGATCAAATGACGACTGTACTTCATAGTATGCAGCCTTACTGCTTTCTACCATTTCAGAAAGTGGTCTTAGTTTGAGGCAACTTACCCATTAAAGCATACAGTGAAACTGCCTTAAAAATACCTCCAATTTCTGTTTGAGTATTTCCAGTATTTCTAACATTTTTTCAAACTTTGTGGCCTACATTAGCATTAAGAAATTAAGTTTTACTGATTGCTGACTCAGTTACCACAGCTTTCATTGCACTGTATTTTGATGAATAAGTCAATTACTCCAGTTGAACTTTGCCTTTTAATATTTTTCCCTGAATAATTACCCCTCTTACTCAGTTTGGCTCATAGGCAATGAGTCTTTGCACAATATCAAGTAATAGGAAGTAGGCTGGTCTGGGGCTGAGAGTCATTAGATACGAGTTTTTCTCTTGATTCTGCCACTGACTTTCTAGACAACCTTGAGCAAATCTCATTACCAATTTGTACCTAAAGATTTCTCACTACATAGTGTAAGTAATATGATAGAATGACTCTCCAAGGATGTTTTCAAGGATGTTTCACCATCAGTTCGTTTTTACAAAGCATAATGAGATCCTAGAAAGACAGCTTTAAACAGGAATGTTACATTATTACAATAACCCTAAAATATATTTTGTTGCAAATTATAGAAAAAAAACACCCACAGAATACCTTATGAACACCATCTTTTTCCTTTTTTAAAATAACTGTTCCTAATTCTTCAGAAGGGGTCCTTAACCACAGTGTTTCATGAAGTACTCTCATAATTTTCTTCATGATATTATTTCTTTATTAATACATGATGACTAATCCTTATGCTGATTTGATACAGAATAAGGAATTAACCTGTTCATCTTTATTTTAGGGAGAAGAAGGAGGGAAGTTCAGAGAGGCTTAGTTTTTTTTATTACTCCATTCCTAAGTTTTCTCCTTCCCTGGAATACTTAAATTTGCTTTGGTTTGGAAAGAATAAATCTAACCACACATAATTCAGCTGATTGCTGTCAGCAGTTTCTTTCTTTGCTATTGTCTCTTTCCTTGAAAAGAAAAGCTTCTGCTTTCACTCAACATTTAGGCAGCTCATGAGATAAGGCAGAGAAGTGGTATCCTGTCTTGTATAATTGGGCATGTTTATATTAAGCTTTTAAACAGAAAGCTGGCTAAATGCTAATTGTGCTTCTCTGTGTATTTATTTTTTTAAACAAAAAAGCTAAAAATACCTTATGAGTGAATGTTATTCTAGTGGATTTCTATGTTTGTATAGCAAGGAAAACAGTTTTGGGTTATCTAGACCCATTTCAAAGCTAAATACATGAAGGCACAGAGATGTTAGACAACCTACTCATGGTTGTGCAGGTAACCAATAGTCGAGGAAATAAACTGGGAGTTGTGAACTTCTTCCCCACCCTCCTGCCCAGCTGGTGTTTTCACCAATACACCACACTTAAAAAATTGTTGTAGTAGAGTATCATTATGCTAAGAATGTTCTATTTAACTGACAAGATGATCATTGTCAGTGAGAAAGCACTGCTGTTTCGAAACGTGTGAGGCTCACTACATTTCCAAATTTAAACATACAGTTCTTGAAAAGGCAGTTGTTCTGGCTCCAGAACAGTGATTATGTAGGCAGAACAGGACTAGTATTTCTGCAATTTCGTCCTTGAAGTAGTAAATTTAAAATGTTACTAATTCATACATTTTATAAAGCTGTAACTTTTTGGAAAACCCCTAACAGTACTGCTGCCTTTGAAGGATATCACCCCAACGTAAAGATCCTATCCAAGGATTTGCATAGCTCTTTAGGAGTAAATCTCAGTAACAATACTTTTGTAGAAGGATATAGATGAGCTGAGAGAAAGTCAGCCCCTGGGTTTTTAAAATCTCCTCAAAGTTATACTTCAATTTAATACTGGCATGGAGTTTTACTTACCGGTGATCCCTCCCTTTCCTTCTTGTATGCACACAATAACCACCCCCAACACATACCTACATGGCAACTGGAGTGGGACACGGTAGCATACCAGAATCTACCTGCATGGACCAGCAATTGTAAGACAACTAAGGGAGGGGGGAGAGCTGTTCCAACAAATGTCACCAATGTTTTCATAAAAGGTATCATCCTACATTTCAGCTTAGGAAAATGGTACTTCCAAGAGGGAAGGCAGGGGGTGAACTGAGTAAAGTATCTTTTGCCATCTCTCTCCAAGAATAACATGATCTATTTAACACCATACCCTGAAAGTAAAACCAGATTTTTTCCACCTCCCCTCTAAATAATTATGATATTTGCCAATTTTCAGAACAGCTTGTGATCAAATCAACATGTCTAAAATGTGAAAACATAATACGCACACTTACCAAAGCTTGTTGTAGGCCTCTAGACATTCTGGTTTTACATTGTGAACTGAAACAACAACATTACGTGAGAAATGCAGGAACAGAATAAAGAAATGGTAATGTTAAATATAAAAATATCACTCACTCTGTAGTTTATACAGACTGCTGGTCTCTCTTTTGGCTAGAAGGTTGGAGTGAGCATCTTTCCTTGGATCGACTTTGCGAACAAATAGCGATTTTAACCAACTGTCTTCACGAGGTCTGCTAGCTGAAGATACCAGCCCCCTACATATTAACAAGTACATTATACTGTCACTGAGTGTGTCTTGAAAATGCCCACAACGCAGGGAAGATAGGTACAACCAAGTTCAATGCAAACAGTATCATAACACACAGTTACATATACATCTGTTACTAAAACTTTCCACTGAGCCACTTCCTAGCAAGGTAAAGGCAGTTCTTTCCCTGCTGAGATTAACCCTCTCACAAACCATTTTACTAGATACAGAGCTGAGCAGTTAACCATACACTATCCACTTTTATTCTTTGTGCACATGGCAGCGAACAGGTGGATGGCTGCTTTTGCTGCCTATTTATCCTCTTTTTAATCAAGTGTCTTTGCTCAAAAAGGCTGGGTCTGTCCTGATGTACACAGACAAGAGTGAAAAAGAGCAAAAAAAGTGTGAATAAGGAAAAACTTGTACAGTGTAAACAGGAAAGTAACTGCCATATGTTCCTATGTTGCTTAAATATAGCTCTAAAAAAGGAAAAGTTAAATAGTGCATCTTTCAAGAGAAGAAATATAATGAAAGTCTAATTTGGGAAAAATTGCGAGTGGTGGGAAACAAACAGCCTGCAAATGCTTCAATTCCAAATTCTGGCAACTGTACTATGTAGGGGTACACATCCACATTCTTTGAACAGCATTCACAATTTTCCTTTCTTTGAAACAGAAGAATTTCACTGTCTTTTTTTATCTAATCTTTATGCAGTTTCTGCAAGTACAATTCCAAAATAACGCCACTTCCTTTTACACCACAGAGTACACAAAACATTACAATTGATAACTATGCTTTTTTAAAATGATGTGTTAAAGGAATTATTCTTCTCTCTTCCAGCTGATGGAAGACCCCTCACTCACCAAAAATTGTGCAGAAGGACAAGAGAGCTGATATATTCACTGATTCTTTATAATGTATGACAGGGGACCCCAAGCTCAAGTGTTTTTTCTTCTTTCTCCTAAGAAGCACTTCCTTCAGTTTGCCTCTTTATGATATAGGGTTTCTGCTGAAATACTAAAATACTTCTCTGACATAGAAAAAATGTGGCAATGCAGCTGGAAATTTAAACCTTTTCCTGCCTCAGAATTCAATTTTTCACCCTTAATAACTGACTAGAAGATCCAGAAGATAGCTATCAATCTTCAGCTATACAGCTGTCTTCCAGATACCAGAAGTTTGTGACAATCATTCAAGGAAAAAAAAATAGGGAAAGAAAATCTCAACTTCCTTTGGGAGAAATACCTTCATGAACACGCCTGTCTGTATTACACAAAAGTAGTTCACACTAGCAGTGTTTTTCAACAATCAACCTTTTAGTCCCAATGTCTGAAAATAACATAATGAACTGGTTCACCCTCTAGAAGCAGGATGGAAGAAAGGAAAAGTATTTCATAGCAGAGAAACAATAACAACCAGAAGAACAACTGCAGCTGAGATGACCTTCAAGGTTAAGAAGTAATTTGTAAATATCTTATTGGTGTATTTATTGAAAATGGTGCCGCCTTTGGCCCTAGGCAAACACACAAACAGGTTACTGTGCTGAAAGCTAAGCAGCTATTCCTGAGTACAAGCATTTAAAAGGGCATTCCATGATAAGGCTGTTGCTAGAATAGAGGGTACACAGCTGCCTGGAGTAGACATATCTCTGATCTCAGCTGGAGGAGGCGAGGCACAGGTGACTGCAGTTGTGTCGTCACATCTACATCAGGTGCCACAGGAACACAAGCTGTCCCAGATTATAGGGGGTAAACCCCACCTAATAAATCCAAGTTGTTTTAAAAAGCTTCCTTAAAGTAAGCACTAATATTCAGTGGACAACAGGACTCCAGGTGACAGAACTCAATCCTAGTCCTGCAGTCCTCATTTTTTCAACTTGGATCCATAAACTATTTGCATTTCCTCCCCTTTATTAAATGGAGTTAGAAAACTAATATTTAGAACATTCTCCCATGAGGATTATTGTTTGCAGTGAACTTTGAAGATGAAAGAGACAAATAATCACGATGCTTTTTTTGTGAACTAGCTTTATCAGCAGCTGGAGTTACGGGGATTATACTGAAAAGCAAATTCTTTTCCTATTAGGAGAGTCTCACGACTTGAATGTTAAACTGCACCTGGAGGTATATTTAATTTTCAATACAATGAAATGAGTAATACTTTACATTTATGTACAATCTTTTACCCAGCAATTTTAAGTTCCTCATGAACAATGACTAAAAAATCATGACTATCCATCTAAATATATACTTCACTTATAATAAAGAACAGTAACAGCTGAAGTTTATTAAAACAGATAGTCAGTGCACCCAACCTGAGATGCTAGGGTCTTATTTTTAATCCATATCCTTAGAGAAGTCCTACACTACTGGTGTCATTCTGGACATCCATAAATCAAGAAGCCCTGAACTGATTACTGGTTCACTTGTGTGGGCAATATGTACCCAAAATTAACTCTGGAAGAGTAGGGACTAAATTAATGTCTTTGGACTGCCAGTTGTGAGCATCAACCACAGATTAGTTCAAAACTAATCCATCATCCAAAAGATCTACTTTTAACTAACTTCTTAGCATTATGCCCCACAATATTACAATACAAGTCTCAAGTAAAACAGATATTGGATCCAAATTGTTCCAAACCCCAAATACCACTAATGAAAATGTGAATATACACATAGAATGAATGTAGACACACTACATGGAATTACCACCACACTTCACAATTTTTTATTTTCTGAGAACAATACTGATTAAAGAGAGTTTTCATGCAATCTTTTAAGGCACTGCTTTACTTTGCTAGCAAGTTCTTATCCTACAAATGTTAACAATGGGCTTAGCTTTCTTGCTACAAAGATTGGGCTATGAACACAAAAGTGTAACACTGAAGAGCTTGCTTATATTAGATTAAAAACAATGGTGAAAACACTTCTATCCCACTTAGCTTCTGCTTTAGCACAAAATATAAACTGGGTGGGAGATATCAGGTCTAGTATTTAGATTTTGTAGTAACCCATGTCTGCCTGGAAGAGAAAGAAAAACAACTTGTCTATAATTGACACTTTTTGATCTGTGGCCTAAACAAGTTTATTTGAAACTAGGAAAAAACCCCAAAACATGCACATAAAATCTCACAACGTATACTCTCCAAAACTTCCCCCATTCCTGTTTCAAACAGCTGCTGGCAGTGATGCCTCTAGTCTTGCACAGGGGCTGCCGCCCATTCTGAGGCTTAAGACAGCAGCTTTCCCCGTTTCAAAGAAAGGGAGGAAAAATGTGCATAGACCCATCCCAGCTTGACCACTTCTGTGTCTCCAACAGCCAGGGAGCATGTGTCTGCTTCCTATACTCAAGACACGTGTGCACATCTGTGCCCTGAGAGCTGTGTACGTGTGTGCGCACCCTTCCCACCCAGGAGGTGCGTGCATGTGCCTGACCTTTCACAGATCAGACATGTAGGCATGCAACTGTCTGCACCCCAAAACTTGATGGATGTGTCTGTGCATGTGCCAACACTGTCTGCATGTGCACACACATCCCAGCTCCTAAGGGAAGTATGAATCCATGTGTCCTGAGACCCAAGGGGTGCACATCGATGCTGGGTCCATGTGTAGCTGTGCATTGCTAAGGCACGAAGACGCTGGTGTGCGCAGCCATGCACCCTAGCACCGGGGGAAACATGGATGTTGGGTAGAGGTGCAACCTGGCACCGTGACCGTGGAGTGGCTGTGTGTCCTGGACACCAAGGGCTGGTGTTGCGTGTGCAGCCACACACCCCAACACCAGAGGACATGAGATGCAGGGTGACCGTGCACCCTGTTGCCTGGCGGAGCTGGGATGCGGAGTAGCTGTACACCCTGATTCTGGAGGGATATCTGGGTGCAGAGCATCCATATACCCCAAAACAAGAAATACACGTGTGCAGGGTGACAGTGCAGCCCGACACCCCGCGAAACGTGGCCGTGGGGTGCCTGTGCACCCTGTTGCCTGCAGTGGCGGGGAGTCCCTGCAGCCTGACCCCGGGAGACAGGCAGCAGGGGGTGGCGGGCACCCCGTCCCCGGCGGCTCAGGGCAGGGGTGCGGCGCGGCCATCATCCCCACCCACGGGCGGACTTGGGGGAGGGAGGGGAAGGGGCTGGCCTTGGGGCCCATGACCTTGAAGGACACCCTGAGCGGGTCGCACTCCCCGCCCCACGGGAGGGCCGTGGGCCCGTCCCGTCAGCTACCCGGGCGAGCGGGGCGCCATTTCCAGTCAGAAAAAGAAGGGGGGGGGGGGAGGTCTACGCGGCGGGGCGAGGGGAGGCGCGAGCGGCGTCGGTTGCGTCTCCAGCCTCCCTCGGCGGCCCTCTCCCGCCCGCCTCACCCCCTCAGGGCTCACCTGAGGGCCAGGCCGCCGCCGGGCGGGAGACCCGGCACGGCGCTGGCTCCCGCCAGGCTCCGCCGCAGCAGCACTCGCGCCGCCATCTTGCTCCGGCCGCCTCCCTCCTGGGCCGGGCGAGGAGGGGGGGGGTGGGGGGGTGGGGGGCGCCGAGCGTTGCAGCGCCGCCGCCGGACGCGAGGGGCGCACCGCCGCCGGCGGGGCGGGGGTCCTCCGGCCACGCCCCCCCGGGGGGGAAGAGCCACAGGTGCGCATGCGCGGACTGCCCCAGCCCAGGGCCCCTACCCCGGCAGCCGAGTTCGTGGGGCAACCCCGGCCCTGGTTTGGGATCTCGCTTGAAAAACACCAAGAAAGAGGCCAGGCGGTTTTTTGAATCACGCGCAAGACCTTGTTTCTTATTCCCCAAATAAATTTTTCACCCACACGTAGTTGAAATGTTTTCTTCACGCTGTTCCAGCTACAGTAGTATTTAATTTGGCTAAACCGGTGGTGCATGCTTCCATCCTTAAGCATGCTACCCACATTAAGCATCAAATCCTTAAATAACTTTAAGAATAAACTTATAATTAGGCTAACAGTTAAAGGACAGTTCGAAAAGCAACTAGCCAATAAACACAGAAAACAAGTAATGAGCAAGCCTTGTCTTTCTGCATAGCACAAAGTCTGTATCATTTCACTACGCCATTTCCATTGCCATTTTGTGATTTTTTTATCAGCACTCTGTGAAAGTAAGTCAGAGGCTAGCAGGTGCAATGATCCTGGTGCCTCTTTAAAAACCAGTTTAACCTACAATTGTCATCATTCTTTTAAAAACAAGTTACACTTCAGGTGATGTACATTTAATCCCATTTTGATCTGACAGCATGTTGAGTTCTCGAGCAACCCTCCAAGAGCCTCCCTGTAAACTGAAGAAAACTGACAACCTTCTGCCATGAATCAATCTTAGAAAAAATACGACATTTTCACAGCTACTCAACCAAAATCACAGGAAACACTGGGAAACATGATTTACTTCCCCATTAGATGTACATGTAACTCATTAACCAAACAGGGAACTTTTTCTATTTCTTGTAAACATTCTATATCTAGTTATTAGAACACTCATATCCCAAGTACTGAGGATCAAGTTCCTTTACTGCCTGCTGGGATACAACTTAAGTGTATCTCCTACAGCCCAGGGCCATGTTCTAGACTGGGTCTGATTTCTCTCAATCTCTGCTAGGGATGAAGTTTCACATTTCACACTCACTGGAGCAGGAGTCAGAGCCCAGGTGTCCTTCCACTTCGATCAGGGCCTTAATCAGCCAGCTACAGTTACTAAGTAATTTACATAAACCTAAACCACTTCAACAAACATATCAACAAGAATAACCTACAGCTATATGTTTAAGACACTTCCTCAAAGTCAGAGACCCTGTTCACATTTATTGATTTACACAGAGACATTTGAATCAACGTCTTGATATCCCAGCTTATTGATCTGACATGCAGGACAGTACTTGAGGACTAGCATTCAAAGAGCAGTATTTTTTGGTTTGAAGCACTGAAGAAAATGTAAGTCATTCTTCCCAGCCCAAATAATCTTGCTGAGTTCAATTGGACTTCATCAGCAATTTGCAGGCAGCTGAAACTGATTTTGTGCAGGTGAAGGAAGTTAAAGGGCAAGTGATTTACACCACTCTGACAACAGAAGAGAACACAACTTCTAACTTACTAGTGTAAGCTGGCTCAGCTTCTTAAAGTAAGATATTTTAGGTCAGAGGAACTCTGTTCAGATACACCTTGTTTAGTTTCTGATCTTAAACAAAGACCCATGACATAGGTAGACACTTCAAAAAGGATTTCTCATAGCTTTAATATACCACTCTCCCCTCCATATAGGGACATGGAACACACCCACAAATGCTGGGTTTTGAGGCAGATGCCCCTTTAGATCTGAATGAAAAGTCAGCAACACAAGGCTGCTGTAACAGCTGCACACTCTTAGTTTGGTTTATGTCCTGGAAGACAGGACACAAGATTCCCAGAGCTGTAGCAAGATAAAGTGATCTTTAATCATTAACTGCTATGGCCTTCTAGTTTCATATTAAAGTACACAGCAAATCAGTACCTGTATCTCTCCCAAAATGTGTTTTAATTAGCTGTTCTGATGAGACTGAATCTAACCATCTTCTACTTTTTTGGCTTTATATTCTCATCAGCTTCTATTTCCTGCTGGCAGTTCAGAGATCCATCTCTCCCAGAACTAAATACTTCCTTCATACAGGTTACAAAGGCAACCATGCTGAAGCTACCCAAAGTTTTTATTCTCACCTTACTGCCATTATAAAGGCAAGTGGCTGTGTTTTTGTTAGAGATTTTGGAAGTTAGAAGATACTGCAATGTGGTATGAGC
Organism: Haliaeetus albicilla; assembly: GCF_947461875.1. Taxonomy (NCBI): domain Eukaryota; kingdom Metazoa; phylum Chordata; class Aves; order Accipitriformes; family Accipitridae; genus Haliaeetus; species Haliaeetus albicilla. The sequence continues at coordinate 7,114,805 of NC_091491.1, forward strand.
GACTGTAAGAGGAAATAAGGACACATGCAGGTCGCTGGTTTTAAAATTCTACACTTCCTTTCAAAAGGTTTAATAGCAATATCTTAAGTAATCCTACAAACCACAAAAGACTGTCTGAAATACAGATCAAATAATGTAATGACCCTCCCACCAAACTTAAACATTATACAATTATATTCTTGTCTCTCTCAGCCTGGAAGAATCATTCCAAGCAAGAAGCTGTCTTTTGAAACTGTCAAGGCTTGGGGAAAACTACATGCAACAAAATGAAGTGTTAACACTAAACTCACATTCTCTGTATTTTCATTTAAAGATTTGAGGTGCCTATCAATCTGTAACATCTGTTCTTATAAGCAACTACTTTTACTATTTATTTTGACTACAGATTTCACTGAAACATTTAACATACAACAGCAGGGCTCCAAACATCCCTGACAGATAAACTGAAAAGCCTTCTGTTTAAATATTTTCTCCACTATTTGTCTGTTGAACAAACTTTAAGTTCCTGAAGTTTTTCACTTAGATAGGTAGTATCTGCCTCTGTCAGATTTTCCGAATCTGACAGATTTTCAAGGAATCTGGTTCCCGCACAGGGCTTTCCTGTTATTGGATCTATGACATTTCCAACCTTGAAAACAATTTCAGCCAGTTCGTGTTTCACATGTTTGCTCCTTCGCTCAGGCAAAGCTTTCAGAAGAACAATGTCTCCAACAACACACTGCTGCAATGGATCATGGGCAAAATAGGTTTTTCGTTTGTTAAAGAACTGTAGAAGGAAAAAAGGAAACCGTGGCATTAGATTTCAAAATTAAACAATTGGCAAATATATAGTTAATATAAACCAAACTGTATTTCACTAAGGAGAAGTAAAGTCTTATCTATGCTTTTAATGAGATTCAGTTTGCATCACAAAGAGAAATGCAACTGTGCACTCTACTGTTTTTCCAAAGAAAGCACAGCACTACCCTTCCCCAACAGCCTCTCCAGTCAGGGTGCTGTTGCCAGCCGAGCTTGCAGAAGAGGAGATGGGGGAAAAAAAGCCAAGTACAAAAAGCTGTTCATAGCAAACACATTATTTTTACCTGTATCCACAAGCTCTTCACTTAACATAGATTCCCTTTCCTAGCATCACCACTTTCCACTGGCCTCTCTGCTCTCTAGTTCTGCTGTGTTAGCCCTTCCTCTCCTTAGGATGCTTCACATCAATACTGCTTCCAGCAAGACAGCTGCCTTGGCTCTTCCAAGCTGAATGGCTTTCCTGTGCAGTCCACGCTACTGGAACTGATATTGATTCTTATTCATCATAATATGTCTAAAGTTCATCAGCCCTGAAATCAGTATTTTGAAGTCTGTCATTTGAGAGTTTTCTTGCTCAATTTTCTTTCATATAAAAATTCAGTATTTATTCTTATTGGAACAGCAAAATTCAGAATCTTTCTTTTAAGAAAGAAATTAGCAAGTTCTTCTACTGGATAAAGCATTGGACTGGGATCCACAAGACCCGTTATCTAATCCTGACTCTATCCTTAACCTCCTGATCACCGAAGGCAAGTTATTGCACCAACACATACCACGGTTTCCCTATCTAAAAATGGAGACAATACTAATTTTAACCTCCCTGTTTGAAATGCATTGACAAGAAGTGATAAATACAAAGTTCATATAGCACATCGCAGTACAGATTCAAATACTAAGTATGCTTACAATTATGCATACAGAAAAACTGCTACAAAATTTATTGTAAAAGCAACTAATACAATGTCAAGTTTCCAAAACAAAGCATACTCCAAATCAATATGAAAATTTAAATCTAAATGTGAAACAACAAAAACGTACCTTCAAAACTGAGATCAAATGAAGTATATTAACAAAACACTTCAAAGAAATACATTTAGCAGATATTTGGTAAGGAAGTGTTCTCACAACACACTGCTTTTCATCCTTTGCAGTCATCCCCACAGCCAAATCATTATGCAAGTTTTTTAAGGAGTTTGCATTGTAAAGAGCTATCAAAAACTCTAAGAGTCAAATCAATAAAACATTCCTCCACACAGTACAAAAATTACCACGCAAGACAAGTTCTTAACCAGCTTTTACCTTTAGTAAGTAAGGATCTAGCACAAGCCTTGTCACTCTCACTTTGGCAGTTTTCTGCATTTTGGTTCCTATTACCTTCCCGACTATCCATTTTGCATGGACAGCTCCACGTGGTACAGACATTGTTTAGTTATGGTCATCCAGTGCCTGGCAACAAGCAAGCAGACATGTTATTTTAACAAAAAACATAAGCGGTTTCTGATCAATACCAAAATTATTATTTCCATTTCAGTCTAACAGCTTAATTAGGTCATTTTTTTTGAAAAACAGGATAGGTACAAGCAGTTCAAAACTCCATATATTGCACTACCTCAGCCTTGTTTTACAGTATAAGAAGGTACATGAACATGTCCCCATTACCAGGGAAAGTTACTTCACAATGGCAGTAAAAATGGACATAATACCACAAAGATAAGATCTTATCCCACAACACTGCTTTGAATCGTACTGATTGTCAAATACACTGTAGCTGTGGAAGTTATTATGAATTTAACTCATACTCCAGCAGCTGTTTTTGCTGGAGACCTGTTAATCAGGTCTGTATATGACCAGAGTTAAGCCAAACAGGGAGCAGCCTATAACTTGCTCAGAAAGTCATTTGCTTCTGTGTACCTCATTATTAGCTGAGCTGATGAAACCTAAGAAAGGTAATAAGCTTCTCAAAGCATAAATGACGTATCAAAGAGTTGTCTGACCTACAGTAAGTGTAATCACTTTTGCGTTAGTTCTTTCCTGTAAGTAATTATACTCCATTACCTTATTTGTTCTGTTTAATTAGGGAGAGCTTTCTATACCACTCTTGTAAGAGTCATGGGCAAAACAGATAGCTAAACATTAGAAGACTTGAACCTATATTAAAACTGATGAAGACCAAAGACCTTTGTCTCTCCCACCCAGCTACATACTGTTAAGCACAACTGACACCTGTTGAATTCTCCATCTATTCATTTTGTAAGACTAAATGACACTCGCTTTGATGTTGCAACACATCAAAAGAAGAGTTCTGGGATAGAGAGACACATCCATAGGATGAAATGCTTCAAGCAGCAATACTCGAGGTTGCTTTTACCATCCTTGACTCAGTTGTGTGACCCACAGGGCTGGAGGAGGGAGTCAGCGTGAGATGCCCTCCTATAAAATAGGGCTAACCACCAACGACCACACAGCGACTAGACCGGGGAGAGGCAAATGTGTACAAAATAAGCAACACCCACAAAGCACAAGGGAGCTACTAGAAAGACAGGAACCAGGCAGCTAGGCTGGATGTCTCTCACAGCCGAGAAGAAAATAAGAGAGGAAGTTCAAACAGACTGGGAGCCATCCCCCCCACCCCCTCCTCCCCCGGGTCTCCACAGCCCTCCGCGCCAGGCCCAGCCTCGACAACGTCCCTGCCAGCAGGGCTGAGGGGCAAGGTCTCGCAGCTCAGCACCTCAACCACCTCCCAGAGAGCAGCTCCAGCCCAGGCATCCTCGCCCAGGCCTCACCACGGCCACCCCTCAGCCCCTCTCACCGCCAACGCTCCCGCCACCGCGCCTCAGGGGCCTTAAGGAAACGAAGCCGGAAGGGGCGGAGCCGACGCCGGAAGAGCCGCGCGGCAGCGGGGCGGGGCCAGCGGCGGGGAAGGGAGGAGCCTCCTGAGGAGGATTTAAAGGCGCAGGCAGGCAGCTTGGCCCCCTCAGCAGAGGGTGAGGGGCTGGGGTGGTAGCGGGGTCGGTGTGTTGCTGACTCCGACGCAGCCTCAGTGCGTAGTAAGAGATTAAAGCCGATAGAAATGAGGTTTTTCTTCCTTTCCCAGGCTGAAAAGGTTGGGGGTCCTGCAGCCTGGGGAGATTGGGGAGTGGGTGCTGGCTGTGGGCCCCGCTTCCTCAGGGAGGCACTGTCTGTGGGGAGACCTGACCTACCTCTGGTCCCTGTGGGCTCACACAGCCGAATCCAGCCTGGTTTTTGGTATAACTAAGTGATCTGGGTGCTGCGTTTCAGCAGCAATGTGTTGTGCTGCAGGGCTGGACACAATCTGCAGCAGGCCTTGGTCTGGAGGTACTGGAAGGTGAGGAGGCAGAGGTGTGAGAGCTGAGGGGCCATTTTACACTCGGAATTGCGGGGGATGAAGGTGACTGACAGTGCAGTCTCTTTTTGTGGCTGCGTGGCACTGAGGTCTGTTGTTTGCATGGGAAGTAGCATTGTGCTCTTCCACCTGCTTTTAAGTTATGTAAATGAGACAAATCTTGAAGGTTTTCCATGTAAATCTAGAATAATTGTAACATGTATGAAGTGAGAGCTGGCCTGTTGTCCTTGCTTATCCACGCTCTGGTAGAAATTCAGTTTCTGTAAATATGTATCTAAAAAGGAGAGTTCAAAAAAACCCCAACCTTACAAACCGAATAATAGCAAAAAAAGTCTTGACTTTGCTATTGCCTTTGAGGTGATGTGATCCTGGCAGCTCATAGAGCTTGTGGTCTCTTCCTGTGACTTCAAACTGAGGCCATCCCTTTTTTATTTAAATGAGTTCATTTATCTTTTTCTACTGGCAAGTATTTTGGCTGCTGCCCACTTTTCAGGCTTGTTCTGTAGGCATTATTGTCCCATCATCTCTCGCCACAGGAAGAAGGCAGGTAGGGAATCGTATTCACTTAACAGGACAACACTGTGCAGCTTCCTTTTTTAAGGTGGCTGGGTAGGGTGAGAATAGGCTATTCTTTGTATGGCTGGAGACACTGTTGAAATAGTTTGATCAAATACTATCAAAGGAGTTACTTGTACATTCATTATCAGTTCTTACAGATATCCAAGTCAAGATTCATGGGCTTCTCTTATTTTAGTGCCTTATTGCTTGAATTACAGTGGGGAGAAGTTGGGAGGAGCCTTGCTGGCACAGGCAGGAAATGGTTAAGAGCCTTTCATATCACCTGGGAAAGCAATTCTTTGATTTTTCAGAGGGCGCTAACATGCTGCAGTTCATAGGAAACAAAGGAAAGGGAATCAAGTATAAAAGTTGTTCTTGGATTTTATTTTAGTGGCAGAACTTGTGAAGGCTGGATATTGAGGTCTGCTGAAAAATATGGAATTTTGGATTAAAAAGAATTTTTTTTCTTATCTTCATTCAGAAAATGATCTGTGAGGTAAGTCTTGATTCCAGCTGGTGATTTTAGATAACTTCTTTTTAGATTGAGAGGTAAGAAAAATCTTTATATAGCTGATCAATTTTAAAACAGTGAATTCTTTGCTTATATTGTTACTTGGGCAGGGCAGGGAGCACAGGCAGAAGTGTGAGTCAACAACTGTAAAAAGCCCACAACGCTTTCCCGTATTGTCTGTGTTCAAATTGCTTGCATTAATTTCTGAGCTTAAGTATAGAAATTCAGGAACTGGGAGAAACATAATGAGCCAGGGGGATTTGCAATGTAAGAGTTGCAGTAAATATTTCAGCAATGACAGGAGACATTTAAATGGTAGTAGTAACTATGTTAATGTACTTTTGCAGTTGATGCTTCAAGCATCTTCTATTGGTGGCTCTTAAAGTACTTCCCAAACCTTGTTTCTCTAAACCATGCTGTACTCCTGAGGGTTTTATATTTCCAGCTCATGTAAGGACTTTGCTAGCAGATGATACAATTGCTGCCCCTGTGCATGTGCTGGTTCTTAAGGGCAGACTGCTTCTGGGGGTATAAGAGAGGGGTCTCACAATTGCCGTTAGTTCCTAGCCTGCCTGCAGCTGAGACTAAGGAGGTCTCACCTTAAAAAGTGCTGCTGGCTTTTTGTGTGTGTGTGTGAAAACAGATGCTTTTTCACTTGAGTGTGGCTGACCAAAGTGTGATTGGATGGTAATAGCTCACACACAGTTGTCACTGAGAGCAAGTGCCGTGTGAAGAGAAATCTTTATATCCTGTGGAGAGCCATGCAAACCATCCATTCACCTTGGAAATGCTAAACTGAAAGTAAATTGTACTTTCATTCTTGGGAAGGTTAATTACAGCTTGTTTGTTGAGATATTTCTCTGTTTCTGTCTCTAATGTACTGAATTCTTGTGGACTTACTGAGCTTTTTTGGGGGAATGGTGACTTCATTTTCTTTCTCTTGGTACTATTCAGTTAATACTGTAAGTGGCATCTGATGTGTGGGTTATTTCCCATTTTGATAAGTGTGCAGCGTAGTGGTGTAACATGACTGCCCATCTAGTGCTGTGATATAGATAAGCATCAGTCCTTGCAAGAGTCACCTTGCCAGTTCTTCTTGCTATTGCCTGCTGTTCCCAGTTTCCCTTGCACCCCCACGTTTTGCTCAGGCACTACTTTCTCATTGTCAAGAAGGGAGAAGACCATGATCGAGTCAGAGCTGGTGGATATCAGTTCTTTTGTCTTGGACATGAACATGCTAAAAGGCAGAGTCAGGAGCGTTTAGTTCCTGCGAATTATATTCCTCATCACTGCATTTCTGTTCCCCTCGTCAAGTAAAGCTTTTATCATCTTTCTGTTGGTTTTCATAAGGTGCGGGTGAAGCTGTGGACATTCACAGCTTCTGAACTATCTGTTCCCAGATTCTGGCTGGACAGGAATCTTTTATCACCCCGCCCTGTTTTGGATTAATGCGTTATTTGGTAAGGTTATGACATGCTCTGATCCTGGGTCTTGAGCTTAGATCCCTGTGGCAACTGCAGAAATAAATCACTGGAGCTCAATGACAGAAACTCTATCTTGAAACACATTGCACATGATTCACAGTTAAATGTTGTTATTAGCAGGGATCTAGAGAGTGGATTGCTTTTGCATTTAAACCAAAGACTGCAAACCCAGATTGCCTTATTCGGCAAGATTTCTCTTACTTGAAAAAGTTATTTTTCTAAAAACTTGACTGTTAAGTGCTTTTGCTTATGTTGTCAGTATCTGACATTCATTTAAGGTATTCAGTGTGAAAGCCTTTTCTATTTCTTTACCAGTGCTATTGATTAAAATGCAGTTTACATTTCTTGGGAAAATTTGATATTCAAAAATGCCTTTTCACTGTGAGTCAGAATGTACTTTTCCATGGAATAAAAATTCTGGAAAGGAAAAAAAATGCTATTGGAAATGTTGAACAAATTATATTGTCATTTCAACCAGGTTATACAAGAAAAAAGAAAGAACTTCAAAGTCAAAATGAAGGGCTCTGGTGTTTTTGTCATATTTTGAGAAAATTAGTACATTCTTCTGCAGTTGTTCAATTTTATCTGTTCAGCGTTTTCCATATGAAACTTTTTGAGAATGTTCTGTACTGGCCCTAACTCCAAGTTCCTGTTTAATTCAATTGGCCGTTTCAAATTACATATTAAAAATGAATTATGAAGCTTTTTTCTCCTTTGTCTTCAGCCATTGGTGTTTCTTCTAGAACTAATAGAAGAAGGGGTTGTTTCCAGTATTGTATAGTAGTTTGTAGTTCTCGTGCTTTTTAACTCTGTATCCAATGGTACAATTATTTACAGTAATTCTCTGTTTTGAAGAAAACTGGACAGGAAAGACCTTTGGAATGTAACAGGTTAAAATACAATTTTGCTGTTAGCTGTGTTTCAGCTTGCAGATTAGAGATCAAAAACCTACTGGAATAATTACTGCTGTTTTGGATGCTTTCATATGATGCTCTTATTGTCAGTATTACTGCAGTCACATTACACCATATTACTATGGTCATTTTTTGGTTTTTAAATATTCCTTTCCCCTTAATTAAAAACACTTTTCTATGCTAAATAGAAAGGACCCGAGGTCTGCTCAGTAGTGTGCACTGAGGTGTTGCCTAAATTATAGAGGAAACATACTCTGTGGCAAGATCTGTTTTTATTCCTCTAAAAAAAAAATCCCTGAGGACAAGGGGGTACCCTGGGAGTGATGGGATTTGGGTTCTGGATATGCCTATCTGTGAAGCACCCTGGCTTGCACTGATTCTTGTAGTGTGAATTGGCCTCTCCTGGGACTGGTGGCAGGCACCAGCAGAAGGACCAGCTTGGGGAGAGTGCTTTGAGGGCGTGTAGTTCCCTCCAGTCTTGAGGAGGGAGCAGATACTGTCACACTGTTTTGGATAGAAGATCAGAAAGATAGGAATTCCATCCCACGCTTTTCCAGCATCATAATAGTCTTATTGTTAGTGAATTTTCTCAGTGCACAACCTGTCTGCAATTTAAGCCCATTATTCCTTGTCCTAACCATTGTGGTCACGAAGAGCAGACATTATAATGTCTCACCACACTTGTCCCTTCTCTGCACTAACCAGTACTTTCATTTTGCCACAGAATATTTTCTAGCCCTTGGATCTCTCCTTTGGATTCTCTCCAGTTACCCCGTTATCTTTCCTGAAGTGTGTTGCCCCAAACTGAACAAGACTTCAGCAGAAGCTTTACCAGAGCCAACTGGAGCGAGAGGACTCCTCAACTGGTCTTGGTGGTGTCAGAAAGATCAATTTCCTCTTGAGCTTTTCTTCCCCACTCTGAGTTGTCTCAAGTACTTGTTCTCAACTCTGCTGTTGATGTCCATATGATTTGGTAACTAACTCATCTGTTCTCTGCCTCAACTTCCCTACACTTTGAAAAGAAAAACTTCCATATACATTTTATCTCCTGTTTAGCTACTTGAAATTTTTGAATGAGGGGCATGTACAAAGTAAGTGGAAAATAATTGATACATTTGCAAGCCAATTTAGAGCTCAGCAGAAGCAAAGAAGAGGACAAGATATTTTATAAAATCCTGGAAGGTACAGACAAATGGAACTTTTCAGTTGAAACTAGAACTTTATTTTGGAATTCCTTAAGGAGAGATTGGAAGTCTGCCACACTGTAATAGTCTTATGTTGTAGGAAACCAAGAATGCCCTTGTCTCTTCTTGACCTATATAATTCACAGATACTAACTAGGTTGTGCAAGCTGAGCTGTTATTTTTATAAAGTAAGTAAAAAGAAGAAGAAAACTTTACAGGCTGATTTCCTGTGCTCAGAAATAAACATCCAAGAACTGCATAGTGCAGATTCACACTATCATTTAACCCCAACTTTCAACATTTGGTTTGAATGGTATCTACAAAATCCTTGTGGCTGTGGAAATAGCACATGTATCCTCAATTTTCTTGATGGCATGCAGTCAACTGCATTTAGAATAGAAGATTTGTGAAGGAATTTTCTGTAGGCTTCTGCAAAATAAATTCATTTCACAAGAACTCCACTGGGAAAATTTCTGTTCTCAATAACTTTCATCATTGTGAGCTGGTATGCCCAAGAGAACATGGTAAATTTGGCTTAATTTCACTGCATATGTTCTTGGGATTTGTATCATTTCAGGGAGTTAAGATCTTATGTTGTAAAGAAACTCAATAGGTTAGTTGCTCAAGGAGCCATAACTGATGGAAAAGGATTGAGTTGGGTTTAATATCGTAAGGTTTTGCTACATGATGTAGCACTCTACTGTGTGTTTTACAAGTGGAGCTTCCACTGATGCATTTGGTGTTGGTACATGCTGCAGAGACCTTTGAGAAAGGGAATTTTGCTTGGATATGTGAAAGGGATGAGCAATGTCATAATTCTGTTGGCATTATTCAAAAGCCAGGTATCACTTTTATGAAACTGTAAACATCCATCTGTTGCAGAGTTTTGTTGCAAGAGACTGCTGAATAGCATGGATGTGGGTGATTGTACGGAGCACGAGGGCTGGATTGGAGGTTCCCTAGATGTCCTCAGCCGTAGTGAGAGGCAGGCCCCAGGATCTTGCAATATAAGGTCTGAATGATGTTCTTTCTAGTACTGTAGGAACCCAATGTTTGCCAAGGTCTGAGGAAAGACAGGAATGACATTTTGGAGCAATTTATTTTAAGGAGCAAACTAAATTTAAAGGTCAAACTAAATTTTTTGTCTCAACTTCCTTTCTTACTGTCTTGGACACAAAAATGCATATTTAAAGGTGATTTTGTTCTGCAAGTTTGGACTCATCTTACTTTGGAATCTAGCCAAGAAAATGTTACTGAATTTCCAGCCCTAAATGTAACCCATGTTCAATTTCAGGTGTGGCTATCATAAACTAAAAAATATGTCCATCCGAGGCCTGAAGAAGAAACAACCGAAGACTTTTAAAGTAAAAATTATAACAGTGGATGCTGAAATGGAGTTCAGCTGTGAGGTAAGGGTCCTCAGCAGAATGCTAGAAAGATGGAAACTAACCTTTGTATTAGCAAAACATAAATTTTAAAAGTTCAGATTATCAGTTCATGGATGGTCTTAAAACTGAACTGTTATTTTTATAAACAGTGGATTACATAGTCTCAGATGCATTCTTCCGTTAAACAACTCTGACTATTCAGAATTTAAAGCTGTTTCCATGAAATCCATTTGTGACATTGCTAAATTAGCAGTAGGCTTGCTTTCTTTATAAGCATTCCAGCACATGATGCAGGGCTTGTTTGTATGTATACCTACTTCTCCACAAAATTATTTTTTTTGTAAGTGACGCAACTCTTTAAGACACTGCCAGCTTGGATAAAGCAGTCTGGTCAGAGCTGGTCCTAAGATGTTGCTTATAAAATAATTTATAAAATGGTACTTTTGTGCTCAGTTCATCTGGAACATTCTCTTAAAATTTGCCCTTTGTAAACACCAGTTTATTTCTTTAACTACAGTGGCTGTTTTGTATCTTTGGGCAGAAGAGAAAAATGACCAAGTGAAAAAGCTAACTTTTCTTCTGTTACAGCTATCTAGTAAATTGGATAGAGAAATCATGACTGCAGAAAAATATGCAAGAAAACAAATATAGCAAGTGGTCAACTGCTAAATGAATTGGTCTGCACTATTGAGGAGACAGAACTATGCCTGATTAATTCCTAATCATCCAGCAAAGGCAAAAAAAAAAGACATACAGTTATTTTGAGTTAGAAAACTGAGGTCCAATGGGACTGGCAATTCTAATGAGAGACTTGACTGTCTTGTGGGGCATTTAGTATTTAATTTACTAGGTCCTTCAGAGACAGAATAGATTAGTCAGAAGCAGTGCACTTCTGTGACTTACTGATCTAGAATATTTGCAGGCAGAGTTGTGAAAATAAAGGATTTGGAAAATTTGATTTAGAGATCAGAGTCTTTGTTAACAAATCCAGCTTAATGTATTCTTTCCTTTGCTATCTTTCTCTTTTTCCAAAATATTGCTCTTTTGCTGGGATGATTTCCTGCTTTCCATCCAAATATTGCCTAAAATTTAATTTTTTTTGCCATTAAGTTTTTAGTGGCTGACCCATGCAATTAGACAAAATCATCTTTTTAACATGTAGCCAATAGAAGAAACAGATGTGCAGCCTCTTCAGGGAAAAAATGAGGCATCATATGTGTGTGAATTTTGGGACCTTTAATCAAAGTTTGCTCTCTATGGAGCCAGGCTCCTAAATTACTCTAGAAGACAGGCTCCTGTTCATTTAAATCAGAGTAGCAAAAAGGCTTGGCTTGGTGCCACTGAAATAGGTGAGGTATGTGAAAGATGGATTTGCTTTCATTGTCTGGCATTTCTGCACTGTGCCCTGACACTCCTTTGATTTCCCCTGGCCTTCTTTCAGTCTCTCCAATTTGTATAAACTATTGAATAAGATTTTTACAAATATTGGTAAAGCCTTGCTGTGTCCTAGGAAATCAATAGTACAATCATCGTTCTGTGTGCTCATAAAGTGCTTGATGCTGTGGTTAAATGACTACAGCTGCTCTGTGAATATTCCTCTGGAGGAGAGGAAGAGGAGGTAGAGCATTGTAACTATTTCACCTATGCTGTAGACAGCAGTGGGCATATTTCATTGAAAAGCTAAAGGTGAAATAAGAGTTCATAGGAGAAAGGCAAATGGTAGCCTAGTTTCTTTGCCAAAATTGTAGCAAATTCATGCAAGACATACCTGTTTTTATTAATTTTCTTTTTCGCTTTTAGATGAAGTGGAAGGGAAAGGACTTGTTTGACTTGGTGTGCCGAGCACTTGGTTTAAGGGAGACTTGGTTCTTTGGCTTGCAGTACACAATAAAAGGAATGTGCACCTGGTTAAAGATGGACAAAAAGGTATAGAAAACAAAGAATCACAGTAATTTTGTACTTATAAAAAGATTTACTTTTTTAGTACAGGAGCTAAAGGAATGTGTTACATGACAACTCAATTTTAGGTGGTATCATTTTTTTTAAGACTAAAGTTCATTGTGTTATTTGTCTGATTGCTTCTGTCACATTTGGCCTAAAGTATCACACACACCAATCACCGCTATATGCACTGATTGCTATTAGATTAAAACTCAGCATTGCCCTTCCTTCTAAAATATGGAAGGGCTGTTTTAAGTGGATTATTGGCTGCTTTCTGATTTTCCTCTGGAATATTATTTTGAGACATTTATGTACTATTTTTTGTCCCTGCTTTTATTTTATCTGTAAACAGGTTTTAGATCAAGAAATCCCCAAAGAAGATCCCATTAGCTTTCATTTTTTGGCTAAATTCTACCCAGAGAAGGTAGAAGAGGAACTATTACAGGAAATTACCCAGCATTTATTCTTCCTTCAGGTCAGGAACAGTTTTTAACCATTAATTCCTTCTATATTTACACCAGTCCTTTTGTATTGTCTTTGATCTTGTTGGCAGCTGTTAGTCTCAGAATGGTTCTGCTGGCTTCAGCTGTATCAGTGTCTCTGTAAAGGTCATATTTATGAAATACAAACATGTCTCCTGACTGCTGTGGTTTGTGTACTGGTAAGGTGAATGCTGTTTGCCTTCTGCAGGTTTTTGTTCTCTTGATGGCTCCTCTTACTGTTTGTGCTAGGAATGGGAGTCAAATTGCTGAGACCTGTAGCTTCATGTAAAATAACTTTTACACCTAGCAGTTTGGGTGATAATTCCACATCTGGCTATTCCAGACTTGTTTTGCTCCTATAGTAGGTATTAAAAAAAAATAAAAATCCATGCAAGGCTGGCACTGCTTGAAGAACTGTGAGGCTTTTGCCCTAACTGGTCAGTGCTGAGAAGTATAAAGTGAAGCAATCATTTTTATCAGCTTCAGAAGTTATTTTGAGGACTGTCATCTGGTCTGCTCTGGCTGCAGTTAAGTTGGATGAAGAGAGTCTCAACAGCTCCTTGTCATTGTTGTCTTGGACCTGCTGGTGTAATCTCTTGTGTAACCATTCCCTAACCTAGCTCTTTCAAAATGAGCAGAATTAGAAGAGACCTGTTATTAGATGTACACACTGTGTGGAGGAGTGACTACACAAGCAATTACAGTGGCAGTTGTAAAGGTGGAGAAGAGGGAAGGAATGGTGATAAGCAGTTGGGGACAATAAGCTGCTTCACCCATATCAGCTGCAGATGGAGCAAGACCTGTGACTACAGCCTATCCCTGGAACTAAAAGTTGTGAGTTCCTAAAAATAGTCCAGGTGGTTACCGGGAGGTCTTTTGTGTGTGACTGTAGAAGGCACAATCACTAGAAAACAAGAACTCCCTAACCTATTCTTCTTAAATCTTCTTTTTGGATTGTAGGGAAAAAAGATCATAGAATTTGATAGCTATTCTGAAATATAGGTTTGTTCATCTAGCAAGTTTCAAAAGGAGTGGAGCAGCATAGACAGCTACGACTCAAACAGAAGATTCACCACAATGTGTGATCCTTTCAAAGACAAAGTCTGGAGGCATCATGTTGTCTGATAAGCCCTGGATGAGAAATGCTCTTCCCTTGGTGGTATTCTGAAATGTCCAGACTTGCACACACTGACTTCTGCCAGTCAAATTAGCCAGTTGGAGTTGTCTTTCCTACCCCATTGAACTGGGTACCTGCTACTCATGCTAGCAGAATAAATCCCCAGCCCTGACAAATCTTCATTACAGATAACAGAACCCATTCCAGCTCTGCCATAGGGGTAGCTACTGAGGAGTTGCAGGATAGTAGTAATGTGCTCAAGAGCAGAGTTGTTAGCTGTGTGAACACAGCTTGGTCTGTACACCATGGTGGTTCTTCCAGATTTACAAATTTCCATGAGATGGAAGCCAGTAAAAGGAATAAAGTTAACCCCACACATGCATTGGTGCTAGTAGCTTTGCAGAGGCAGCTTTCTTATTTGCCACTTGGTTTTCTTTTGTCCCAGAAATTGTTAGGGTTTTCTTGGCTCCATTAAAAAGTAAGTGAAGCAGCAATTTCTTGGAGTACAGTGCTTTGTTACCAAAATAAAGATGTATCAGCCAGAAAAAGCCATGCTGTGGCTCCATAGCTGTGGCTCCATGGCTGCAGCAAGAGGCCATAGCTGTAACAATAGGTATAGGAGCATTGAGTTTTGGATGGTCACTTGTTGTTCAGCTGTTTGTTTCAATGTCTGTGACATCCAGCTTCTCTCCTGAGTTGCTGTGGAGTCCTCTGCAAGTTACAGCCTTGTGGTGTGTTGCTTTATTCTGGTAGCTTTTAGCAGTATGTGTCTGTGCAGGTAGATGGGGTGTATAGAATAAATTCAGTCTGAATCTGTAAACAAACACAGTAAATACACTTGTTCCCTGAGGAGGATGTGTTAATGAAGTAATGGGAAAATGCTGTTGTTCCAAGGGCTAATATACTAACTAGAGCTTAATCCAGAACCCTTAACCACTTGGCAATTTGTTTCTTAAACTAATTTTGGAAAGGGATGAGACAGGCAGAACTCTTTTCCTAGTCTTCTAATCCTGATTTTTTTTTGCTTTTCTTTTCTCCTTGAACCTGCCTTGACTAGCAGATATGCAATTAGCAAATTCTTTTCATTCCAAAATAGAAAAACAAGACTGAAACAAATTTGAACTTGCAAAGTTTCCTGACTATAAGAACTTAAGATCACACCTGGATGCTAATAGGAAAAACATGTACGGACATCTGGATGCCTACAGATTTCAGCTCTACTGACTATTCAACCTTTGCAAATTAATGTGGCATAACAGCTTTTTGCAAGATGTGTGAATAAATGTAAATGACTAAAGCTAAATATTGTCTGTGTAAAGATTAGGTTATTTGCTCATTCATAAAGAAATACAACAATGTCCTTGTAAGAACTGATCAGGAAAAAACCCCCAGACACTTATGGGGGATTTATCTTAAGTTGTTCTAAGTTCTGAAATGTATGATTTGCACCATGGAGTATGAAAGCTGGAGCTTTCCAATTTGGAAGAAAAGTCTTTTCAGTCTTTTCATTCTTTCTATTTTAACAGCTTAGAAAGAATTTTCCCTGTACGATAACTCAGGTTCATATATTGTGCTCACCAGAGACTAAATTTAAAAGAAAAACTTTCATGATGGTTCATTTCAGTTCACAGTACCTACAGTGCCAAAGTGTATTTGTGAAGGTAGCTCACTGCTATCTCAAGTAATTTTTCTTTTTGGAAATGTTTAAGACTGTATTATGCAAAATTTTCTTGTCTTGTGCTTGTTAGTAGGCTAAATACATTACACCTGAGAGGAGGATTTGTGAAGATTAATTTCCCCTTCTGTCTTTAGGTTTTCAAGTAAAAATTACCCAACTGATTTAAAATCAAGCAACATCCTACAAACTATTATGCCTCTGATCTTGGTAGCACCATAAATTATTAAAATGAAAAGAATGTTAAAAGACCCTTTACCGTTTATACTGGGCTTTTATTTTTAAGCCCCTATGTTTTTATTGTGCTTAGACCACTGTAATTGAATGAATTAAGTTCTCTATTAGTCAGCTTCCCTTTGTGGGGTCTCCTTTATTCTCTCATTCTGGAAAGCTTGAGAACATACTGTTACGGTTTTCAGTATGTCTCTGTCCCTGGCAATATTAGTCAGCTGTACAGCCCTGAGCAATCTGGTCTTGTTGGACCTGCTTTGACTAGATGACCTGCAGAGGTCCCTTGCAACATAAAATTTTGTTTTACATGTTGTAAAGGTAACTTTTCCAAAGAAAGGAAGAAAAAGAAGAATTGTTAAAGGGAATGAAGTGCAGACAATAAAATTCATGTTTTATAATACATTCTTTTTCAGGACTTCTTATATAAATGTGTGGATATAGCTGACTGACATTTCTATGAACTTAGAATTAAGACATTAACTTTCAAAAGTTGGGGTTTTTTTTCATTAAATGTGATGCTAAGTAAAGGCTTCCTGTGTTTCTGAATGCCATCTGATTGTTGCTGTTAACTCATAACGGTGATGTTTGGTGCCAAGTTATAGTCTGGGCATGTCTAGTTTCATTTCAAGCCTGACATTAAGTCCTGGCTTTGAGCTTCTTTAACTTGCTCCCTTTTTCTCTTTATTTAGGTTAAGAAACAAATACTGGATGAGGAGATCTATTGTTCTCCAGAAGCAACAGTTTTACTGGCTTCTTATGCTGTTCAGGCCAAGGTTTGTCATAGAAGTGCTCTTTTTTATTGATTTTGTTTTTGTTTTTTTTTTTTTTAACCAACACATATACATGGTGGTATGTAAAACACAGCAGTGTCAAAATTTGCTATTAAAGAAGTAGGTCATCCTGGTAGGTACAAGCGCAGCTAGAAAAACAAGATTTAGATGCCACTACAAGGATTTTGGTATTATCTACTATGCTTTTGCAACTTTGGGGATTTCTTTGGACCTAACATGTTAATGTAATCATTCTGCCAGCTAGAATTATTTCCTGTTTTAAAAAAATGTCCATGGATACAGCAGGTGCTTATACCAGAGGTCACAGTGGAAGGACATGATGTTTTTTTAGTATCTCTCAGAACACAGTTCACTTCATATCACCAAGAGCCAAACTTATACAATGGCAGGAGGTGAACACAAATTCTTAGCAATGCTGGCCCTCTGCAGCAGCCCAGCTTATATGCAGTAGGCTGTAGGAGTAGGGGAGCTTATACTCCAGAACATAGCCTGTAGTTCAAAGGAGGGTATGAAATCATGGGAGATTCCTTCATATCTGCAGTTACTGAGAGCTGCAGGCTAGGACTGAAGCCTAAGGTTATAGGCCACCTTAGTGGCTGTATTGGAGCCATGTGCATAGCACAAAGGCTGGAAGTAACTTCCATGGACAGTTCGATGAGGGGAGCCTGTTTATTACGTGTTACCCTGTATACAGGAGAACCAAACCAAAATTGTCTCAAGTGATTGCATCAAACTATGCAAGCAAGAAGTTCTTCAGCACTCTGCATCTAACAAACTGAAGTTTCTTTTCTTTTTTTTGGGACAGTATGGTGACTATGACCCAAACTTTCATGAGCCAGGCTTTCTAGCCCATGATGAACTTTTACCCAAAAGGGTAAGTATTCTGTATAAAATCAAATCTTTGGATCTACTCTTTGCAACACAGGTACTGCTGTGGGATTAACCAGAGCACTAGAAACTGTTTGCCCTGAACTTGGCAAAGTGACCGAGCTGTGAACTGCATTGCTGCGTTCATGTTTGGGAGAGGCAGCACATGTATTTGTATCTTCAAAGGAAACCAAACTCCTTCCTTTCTCTGTAGGTCCTCAGGCAGTATCAGCTGACAGCAGAGATGTGGGAAGAAAAGATTACTGCTTGGTATGCTGAGCACAGGGGTATTGCCAGGTATTGAAATAATTTCATTCTTTGGAAATCCCATACATTTCAGTAACTGGTTGTTTGCTGTCTTCAGTGAAGTTTGGCTTTTGTAGAGTAAGCAAAGAAACACTGGTTTCCAAGCTGTGATGTTAATAGGTTAATTTATAACTAAGGTTAGAAACACCGACTCATCTGGGGTAAAAAGTGTCTTGTGTAGGACTCCAAGTGCTTGTAAACTGGACTTGCTTTGAAGTGAGCAAAGAAGCTGAGGGCTCTTGCAGAGCTTCATGACCTAACATATCTAAAACAGGAGTCCTGTCTCGTTAGAGTCCATGTATGCCAGTAGAGAAGTTCCTGCAGAAAGTTTGACTTGTGTTGAATTTGCAGTTAGTGCTGAGAGTTTAGCCTTTTCATTTAAGGCCATTAGCTACCTGGAGTTGCTGGTGTGTCTGCCCTATGCAGCAGCTGCCTTTCTAGAGCCATATCATACCAGTCTCCTCCTAGAATAAAAACAATAAATCTGATATATTTTATACCTTGTGAAAATCATGGTTCAAAAGTATGTCAGCATACTTGGCAAGGAACCAAAAGAGTAAAGACATGGCATCATAGTTCCAGGACTGAGTTTTAGTGCTTGTCCATGTGGACATTCAGCTACTTCAAGACATTTAGCATGGCTGGAAATTCAATTAAACAAGAAGTAGAAGCTGTTGGCACCCAGAGGCAGCCTTTCCTAATATTGCGGTTCAATTTCTCTTTGGCTGTTCTAGATGCTTCTTAGCACTATTTTTACTGAATATTTTTCTCAAGACTTATTGATGCCTCACCTTGAAGGGAGAAGAACGGTGGGTGGAGAGATTCTTACCCTTCTTTGGCCTCTGCCCAAAGCTCTGTTTAGAATTTGTTCAGGACTCATTTCTCAATGAACTCTCTTTCCTGAGGAAATATTGTCATGTCATGGAAAACAATGGTAGGGTAGGTCTCCAAGACATAATAATGATGGAGTGGCAAAACTAACACAAGGATAAGACTGGACTTGAATTTTAATAAAGAATACACTGTACATGGTTCAAAATAGGTACAGCTTCACTGTCTTTATTCTGTAGATGCTGTTCTTATTATCCTTTTTTTATTGTTGAGAGTAAGATGGCAAAATTAAAGAAAGTACAAAGGACCAGATTACCAGTTCTTTAAGTGGGAAATGTAAGGTCAGCTAGGAGAGATAGGTTGGAAAGGAATCTCCAAGTATAATCACGGCCTTATTCTCTAGGGATGAAGCTGAGATGAACTACCTGAAAATTGCTCAAGACTTGGAAATGTATGGTGTCAATTATTTTCCAATTGCTGTAAGTGTTTTATTTTAGCAGTTTTCAATTGCTGTAGATGATGGTTCTGTCCTTTTAAAATCCTTCAGGGAGTTTGGAACTGGGACTCCTGATTTCTGCTTTTCTGTGCTGTTGGTGGGCTGTGTACTGATTGTCCTGACTTGGTTTACTTGCCTGCTAAATGAGCAGGTGAATAAAACAGTTAAGGTTAATGTTTTACAATCTGACAAAGGTCTTGAGTAGCTCTGCGTATGTAATAGGAAGAAGGAGAAATAGACTAAAAGTTTAAGCTGCTATAGTCAACCTAGAGGACTGGGTTTATTAGCTAGCAGTGACAATGTTCCTAATATTTTGTGGAAACATCAATTTCATAAAAGTACAGATAAATATAAATGTATTGGAATAACTGTGGTTCTTGTCTGTGGTTGTTTAATGTCACCATAAATTGCATTTACTGATATCTATTGTTTTTTAGCAAAATAAAAACCATACAGATCTCCTACTTGGAGTTGATGCCAAAGGTATTCATATCTACAGCATTAATAACAGGTTCTCTCCAAATAAGTCATTTGAGTGGAGTGCTATCAGAAACATTTCCTATAGTGAGAAAGAGGTATGATGGCTTTGATATATTATTCTTTTTATATGGGAATGGGTGTGGACTGGGATTCTTGGAACAGGCTGAAAGCTGTCTCTGTTTAAATAATTTGGGGGAGAAGGGGAAAATCCTAGGAAGCTTTGTTACAGAAATAAAAATAACAGACCTGCCTTTCAGATGCGCTGGATAACCTTGGTTCCCCTAGGAGCCAGAGGCTGCTCTGAGCTCTCCAAAACTGTGGAGCCCTCTATTCTGGTTCCTTCCCTGCTGCTTGTCCTTTGCAAAACAAGTGTGTTGATCTCTGAAAAAGGTAGATATTATGAATGCCACTGTGACTAGCTTCTTCAGTTATCTCAGCAGGAATTGGATGATCTGTAAAGACTTAATGCCACTTTCACATGCAGAAGGTGTCCTTGGACATGAGGTTTGAAGCCCAGAAGCAAGAGGAGACATGCAGGGAGACAACACATGTTTCTCTGCCTGAATTCTGCCAGTTTGTCAGTGCATGATTTCAGTCTTCAGCCCAACCCTACCACTGCAATTTCGTTGTGATTTCAGGGCCCATCTTCTACTTGTAGAAAGTACAGTGGGAGTGGGTTAAATTTAGTCTCATTACAAATCATGTGGCTATGTGGAAGGCTATAATCAGAAAAACAAAACTAGAAAAACTGCATTGGTACTGGAATACCTGGAATTTGTCAGCCAAAGGACAGCACAGCCTGTTCCATTTTCTGTGGATCTTTTGAAAAACATTGAGGATGGGATTTGCTGTCCAGAGTTAAACGTGCCTACATTAAATCGGGCAAGGAGCCTACAGGAGGTTTTTGGTCCTTGCATGACACTAAACTTCCCCTCTTGTCTGCAAATAAGCTGCTTTAACTCCCTATTGTTGGGAAATTGGGCAGCCCTTTATTAAAGCTCCATTATATTCAGTGACACAGTCACAGCCCTGTTCCTCGCAAGGCAATACATTCAACCAGTTGTTACCTATGAAGTGAAACAAGCTGTAGGACGTTATGATCTTGGTGACTCCAATGGTCTGAAATCATACATTGCATTGTAAAGGAAATGTAGGAATAGAGTGCTAGCTAACCCATGAGTCACAGAAAACAGGATCTTAAAGAATGGAGCCATATTTTGTTACGCAGCCAAACTGAGCACAACATATGAACTGAAACAGCGTGTATTGACCTGGCAGCATGAAAGCTCTTCATGTCCTCTGGAAACAGCTTGGGAGATAGGACTGAAAATGTGAGAAAGCAAGAGCTCCAGGACTTAGTATCCAAGTCAGAAGAAGTCCTTCAGGCCCTTAATACATTTTGTTTACACTTGCAATGACTGGTATTCAGAGAGGTGTTCGACATCTTCCTAATGTGAAGAACATGATTACTTCTGGGGATTAGTAATGTATTCTGTTTTCCTGATAACCAGTGCATGTTCCAGTGTTCTTAGTATAGTTTGCAATGCACAGGTGGTATTATTGTGAAAACCACCACCCAGACTGGCACCGGGGTGGGTCTGTGGGAGGCTTTATCTTCTAACATAGTCTGCTATGGAAGCAGATGAGGAACCTGCGTAACAGCAGCCCTGGTTCTGATTCTTTTGAGCAAAACATTTTTGCATCACTCTCCATGTTTGTGGCATAAATCACTGCTTCCCTGGAGAGAAGTGGAGATGAGCTAAAGTTTGCATTAGTATTAATAGTTTCAGCTTTGTTTTTCCTCCTTCTTACTGTGTTTCCTTTCTTTTTTTTCTTTTGCCTATGTAGTTAACTATTAAACCTCTTGACAAAAAAGCAGAAGTCTTCAAGTTCTTTTCCTCTCAACTCAAAGTGAACAAATTGGTAAGTGTCCTGCTTTCCTTCTTTGCAACTGAGCCTGGTAATACTGACTGATATCTGAGTGAGAAATATTGTTTGTAAAACCTATGGGGAGGCCAGGGAGCACTGACGTGCAGCACATATTTTCCTGAGGATTGTTCTGTCTGGGAATCAGGGTGCGTATGTTTGCCCTCTCTGGGAAGGGGAAATGATGGGTGGAAAGTGAGATGTGAAAGAAGGCCCAAATCACAAAGGGAATTCCAGATGCTGGAACAGGAGGATATAGCGTATGGAAAGGTGCAAAGCCACTGCAGCATCTGCCTGTGTGGCTGGCTGGTGTGGGTTCTTAATCAGCTACTGCCTCTCCTTTTTTGGGAGAAGCAACAAGGAAGAGACCTAATCAACTGGCTAATTGTATCATCACTGATTGCTTCCTAACAACCACAGGGGCTGGGTCACTTCTCAATGAGCTTGTGGAGGGGCCATCACAGGTGACCACTCCCACAGCTACATCTTTTTGGCCTAGATCTGTTGCCTGTTGTTATTCAGGAAAATGGAACCAGAGAGAGATGAAGGACACAAGGAACCCCACATCCTGTTACGAACTTTTCTAAACTATTATGTACCTGGGTATGAACCTGCCCTGGGTACTGATTTTCTTCGAAGGGAAGCAACTGCCAGCACTTGTGCTGAAGTTAGAATTGTTGGCTTCTGTCCTGTGAGGCCAATGTGGGGCTCTTTGTCCCTCTGGCTGGGACACAAGGACATCAAAATCGCATTTGCTTTGCTTTTCCTATCCAGATTTTGCAGTTGTGCATTGGAAACCATGACCTATTTATGAGGAGAAGAAAAGTGGACTCAATAGAGATCCAGCAAATGAAAGCACAAGCCAGGGAAGAAAAAGCTAGAAAAAAGGTAGATTCTTTCTGCTCCTCTATTGTTGAAAACACTGATTATTATTCCAGCTGGTACCCTTGCTGTCCATGCATTGCATCAATATGTGTGTGGGAGGTGAGAAAGTGCAGCAGGATTGAATGTGGGAACAGCTCTAGTGTGTATGCAGCATCTGAGGATGTAAGTGATGTTTGTGAAACTGAATAGGTGATTGCAAATATTTGGGGTACATAACCGATCAATCCAAGTGCTCTCCCAGCAGTCTGAAATAACCAGTATTACCTGTTAGAGGAGTTCAGTGCTGGAAAGTGCAAGCAGCTTTAGTATTGCATCTCTGGTGAATATCAGTCCACTAGCTAGAGGGCAGTCCGTTCTTCATTAGATTCATTTGCTGTGGTGCCTCAGGCCCAGATGAGATTCTTCTGCAAACCCACAAACGTGGTATTGCTCATTCTATTTCCAGATGGAGAATCAAAGGCTGGCCAGGGAGAAGCAGCTACGAGAAGAAGCTGAGCGAGCCAAAGAAGAGCTGGAAAGGCGTCTTTTCCAGCTGGAAGATGAAGCCAGGCAGGCCAATGAGGCCCTGGTGAGTAGCACATTAGTCTGAATATTCTTGTGCTTGATAGGCTTTCTTGGTTTGGAAGCTTTTTTTTTTTCCTTATGGCTCCTGTGAGATACCAGGAATCATGGCTCAGGCAAGGCTGGAGAGTTTCTGACCACTGGTGGAGAGGGCATGCTGGAATACCTGGGAAAACTGATCTGCCATAACCA
This sequence comes from Haliaeetus albicilla, assembly GCF_947461875.1. Classification (NCBI taxonomy): domain Eukaryota; kingdom Metazoa; phylum Chordata; class Aves; order Accipitriformes; family Accipitridae; genus Haliaeetus; species Haliaeetus albicilla. The sequence goes on from NC_091491.1 coordinate 7,137,787, forward strand.
CCATTTGCTCCTTGTATTTGGTTCATAGTGCTTTCTTCAGGCAAAGAGGGAAGAAAGGAAGCAATCCTGGAGCTGAAATTGGGAGAAAGGGGCATGGTGCACTGGCAACTGAAGGCGCCAACTCAATTTTTGGTTGATGTCTTTGTCCAACTCTAAGCAAATGTGTCTCCTTGCTTTGTGGAGGTGAGAGGCAGGAAGGAAGTTAGGCAATTCCAGAGCAGAGGAGGAACACCAGATCCTACAATTATGTTTACTATACTTCTTATTTTAAGGAATAATGTTCTTATCACTTTGATCTTTTGGGGAAAGATGTCCTCTTCCTGACTGTCTGCAGGGGTGATTTTGTAGAAGCTAGACAGGGTAACTAAGAAAAATTGTTTCTTAGCTCCGATCCCAGGAAGCAGCAGAGTTGCTGGCTGAGAAAGCTCAGATTGCAGAGGAAGAGGCAAAATTGCTGGCCCAGAATGCTGCAGAAGCTGAGCAAGAGCGACAGAGGCTGGAGATCACAGCTCTGAAAACCAAGGAGGAGAAACGCCTGATGGAGCAAAAGATGCGGGAGGCAGAGCTGATAGCAGTGAAGCTGGTGAAGGAATCTGACCGGAGGTTAGACTTGCTTGAGTGAGGTTGTGTGGTTCCTAGTGAGATGCCTGGGTGGAGTGTGTGCTGCTTTTCTCAGAGCTAAGCCCATGAGGGAGGGTTGTTCCCAAAGCAACACTTCAGAGTGACTAAGCCTTCTTGCATCTTGTTTGTTCCACCTGGTACCAGTGGTTGTGATGCAGGTCAAGAATTTTACAGAGGATCAGGTGCAAGGCGTTAGAGATGTTTTGTATTAAAAAGATCCAGAATGCAGAAGCATTTTCTACTTAGCGTTGTCAAAAGAGCACTGGCTACTTAGCTGTCGAATTTACCAGTCTGTATACCCTGTGAGTTATGAGGCTGTTTTCATTCATTAGTACCAAGTGATGGTGTCTTGTATCCCTTTCAGATCTTTGAGAGGTGTAAACCAGGTAAACTCGTGTGGAACATAAACCACTCTGTAAGTGTTACCATGTTCCATAACACTGTGCTGCATGAAGATGCAGAGTAGAGCAGTGTTGACAGATGATGTTTAACCTTGCTATTAAGGGCCTTTTGCTTGTTTTAAGATACTGCCAAAAAGCTTGCCAAAATAAAGAGCAGATATGTTGCACCTCTCCCTACCTCAGGGAGGATCTCTGACAGCCTGGACAATCTGTATCAGCAGGTCATAACTGAGCCCATGGAAATTAGGAGTAGGAAAAACATGTTAATTCAGCCAGTTTGTGCAGGATTGTATTTGAAAGCATGTGTCATGCTGTGTCCAGTTAGTTCTCCATGTGACCATCCTACCACAAGTGTCTTTGGGTAAAGGAATCCCTCACAGTAATGGATCTTGTTCTCTGGAAGCTAGTGAGGTGCATAGCTCTGAAATCCATGTGTCGCTTTATACTGGAAATCATCAACCAGTCATGTCAGGATATTTGTCTTACAGAGCCAAGGAAGCAGAGCATCTGAAACAAGATCTGCATGAAGCCAGAGAGGCTGAACGGAAAGCAAAACAGAAACTCGTAGACATAACCAGGCTTAATTATCCTGTAAGTTTCTGCTCTTCTGGGCACCACTTCATCTTCAGAGATAGTCAGATGTTGATTGCGTTTTTATAGCCCCCATCAAGCTGAGTAGTGGCATGTCTGCATCCAGCTGGGGGACAAACACCTATTGGACCAACTGGTGCTTAAACACCATGTAGCTAGGATGGAAGTTGTACTTGTTCAGGACAGTGAGTCAGGGTGATAAGAAAGGCAAGACAAAAGCTAAAAACAGGACTGGTGATGGGACTTAGGGTGCAGAGATTGTCTTGCCTGCATTTATGCCTAGTACTGAGTCTGTGCCATGTCAGTCAGGCAATACTTTGTCGAGGTTGTTATACTGAGCCAGCTGTGTTGTACTGGCATGCAAATTGCCCATGAGTGTGTTTAGGCAAAGCAGATGAGGCTGTCTCCAGAGAGAAGGCAGCGTTAAGGCTGTGTGCACCAGCTTCCTCTTCTGCTCCAGTTTTGCTGAGAATGGATTTCCATTCTCGGCTGAAATAGATAAGAACGTTGCAGCCAGGATACTCCTCTGCCCTTGGATCTGTGGGTTGTGGATGTCAGCAGTTCATCTGGGGCCACTCAGGTAGAGGGGAAGGGCTGCAGGAGCATCTGTGTGTCTCAGAATCCATGGGTAACTTATGAAATGGCTCAGCATGGCATTCTTGCAGAAGCTGGGGAGATAAACCCAAAATTGAACAATCCGATCTTACTGACAGAGCTTGTGTTGCCTCTTTCAGCACATGGTCAAGTACCCGCAATACTCGCCAGCTGACACCAGAGATGCCAACTTTGACAAAGGATCCATGAAGCTGGATTTGAAGGACATTGACCTCAAGAGACTGTCCTTTGAGATAGAGAGAGAGAGGTATCAGTATGCTTATGGTGTAAATAAATGCGAATGTTAATCATGGAAAGTACAGAAAGGAAAAAAAAATACCTCTGGGAATCACGGTTCATCCTTTTAACAACTCAGGATGGCCTCCTACTTGTACACATGGCTGGAGGCCTTTCCCTGATCTGGTGTGGATTATGTCTGTGTAAGAGTAGTTATTTACACAGAGGAAGAGTGTTCTGGTGGCATCAAGCCATGACGAGTCCGGAACCCTTTTGTCCTGGAGAGATTATGTCAGGGGCAAGTACTTTGCCGGAGTAACAGCATGTTAGAGGACAGAAGTTTCCCTCTAGTGTTGAAGTGTGGTATTGCGTTGATCTAATACACGGAGAGGCTTTTCCCCTCTTGGTCGGGAAGGAAATGCTTGGTAAGAAGTTAGTAAGTGTGTGAATGCTGAAGGGTGGAAGTGAACCCTCTTCTCACTGGGTCAGGGGAGTCAGGCTGACGTGTGCCAGTCTTATTTTGCCTATCAAAAACCCAAAATGAAACAAAGAACTTCCTGGTTCCTCCTTCCACACACACCTGTTCTTGACCTATGTCATGCCAATAAGCTTTTTGTTCCCAATGTGTGGACTACAGGCTAGACTACTTGGAAAAGAGCAGAAAATTTGAAGATCGACTGAAAGAACTGAAGTCTGAAATTCATGCTTTGAAATTAGAAGAAAAACAGTCTGGGCTTAACTGTCGTTGGAATGAAGTACTGGGATCCTTGGATCGCTCCTTAGGAAATGTATGTACCCTAAATACCTGCCACTTTTTTCAGCATGAACCATAAAATAATAGTGTGGGTGTGCCAAAGGTAGTTGCTGTATTTCAGTTCAAGGCACATGCTTTAGTACCCTTGATAGTAAAAATATTAAAGCGTGAACACAGACAAGGAAAATTCATGTCAAAACAAAATCTAAGAAGTTTTTCCTGGGCGGGATGCCAGTACCATAAGCAAAAAAAATCATCTTATTTTACAGATTATGAAATCACAGTATTCGTTTAAGATCTTGGAGCAAACTAAATTGTTGTAACTTAACACGTTTAAATGTGGTTCCTCATAGTTTGTGTCACATTCTCATTTATGTGCTTTGTGGTTGCTGAAAGTCATAAAAGTCTTGGTGTATATATTTTTTTTTTTTAGGGAAGTGAGGAACTAAACCCAGATTTTTTGTTGTAAGTTTCGTGTTATTTATATAAATACTCCAGCCTCTTCCTGAACCAGTGCAAGAATAGGGCTGGCTTTGTCTTTCTAGGTTGTTCCACATGTAGCAAAAATGGCTCTGAGTCAATGGCTTTGGAGAAAGAAGGGAGGCTTGGAAAAATTATGAGAGAAGATGGCCTTTATTTTCTGACTACGCATCTGATGTTCTTTTTGGCTTAATGAGTGTTGATATAGAGAGGGCATTAAATTTCCATGTGTTCTTTTCTTTTAAAGACCCCATCATGGATGAAAACCTTCAAAACTGGAGATTCATTGGATATAAATCTTCAAAGACCTTTCCCTGCTTACTTGTTAAATACTACAAGCAGCTGGCCTTGTACCAACAAAATTCAACACACAGTGCCAGTGGAAAAGTCATCTTTTCAAGCAGATTCCTTGGTTGCCAACAGTGTGGGCACAGGACCCAGAAAACAGATTATAAAGGTAATCAGATTTGTAAGTAAATTCCCAAATGTTGACTAAAAGTTTAGAGTTCAGGGAGGTGAAGAGTCTGGCTTTAGGGACGTGTTTTGTCCAGCTCTGTCACAGCCTCTCAAATGATGAGTCAATGCATGGCTGTTGCTTAGGTTTGGAGACCCTGCATTAGTGCAGCATTTGGGACTGTTTATAACTTGAGGCCACCTGTTTTTTCGCACTTATGATCTAAGCTGTAATGCAAAGCTGCAAGCTTTGGTAAATGAAACGGAGATGCCTGAATGCAGTAGGGGGATCTGTGTTAAATTTTATTTGTATCAGCCAGGCTTGGAAATGAGAATGTGCTCCCAGCTATAGAGAGCTTAAAATGTACTGTGCCTGTCTTCTGGTTTTAAGGGGCAGGGAGTAAGATACCAGTAAATGCCAAGACTTCCAACAGTTCAATTCTCTTCCAACGTGTCCCCTGTCAGAGTCCTGAAGAGCTAATGAGCTGGGTCTTATGAAAAAATGACCTGCTTTTAAATTTTACTAGAATGGAGAACCTAGTATGCATTCAAGAACTGTAAGGGCATGTGGTCTTGAACAGTGGGAAGAAAATCAGCTTTCTCTAGGCAATGCTAATTGTGCAAGGTATTGGGACTAAAGAAAGCTTGATGTATTTGCTGCTGCTTTATATGAACAAAACTGAGGGATTTTAGGGTCAGTTAGAGGCTCTAGTATATAACATTCAAGACCTGAATCTGCAGGGTTGTGTGCTTAGAACTAGAAGGAATGCAACTGAGTGTAGCAACAAATGAGGAAGCAGCTCTTTCTAATGCAAGCAACAGAAGCAACTTTTAAGATTAACCTAATCCAAATAGCTGGCATGAGGCAAATAGGCCTGTTTTAAGAAGGAAGAAAAAGCTGTTGCAGAGCATCTTGCAAAAGGCTACAGTCAGAGGTGAAGGAAGAACTGGACCAAAGGGAGTTACTTTGCTTTAAGTAGGAGTTCAGGGTGAAACTAATTTTTCCTATTTGGTTTGCCTGTAGGTTCAGCAGCATGACTCGGATGTGATCTACATTTGAAGCCTCTCGTTTCCTTACCAGACTGGTAGAACCTGGTGGCCATCTTTTTGGCTGCTGCAAAATGCATTTATACAGGGACACTTGCGCAGCTCAGTCTGCTGACAGGCATCAGCATTAAGAGACATGGCGCTATAGTTAGAGCGCTGCCATTCAGCTTCCAAGCAGATAACGCAAGCTGGGAGCGCTAAAATTGCCAGTGTAAAATGGCTGGTGTCTTTGGGTACAATGGTAAACGTACAAACCCAGAGGAGTGTTGTTTACTACTTATGCACTTTTGAAGAAACACTTTATACTTTGCTAAACCTTCCTCCCCCAGGTGTTTTTACACACTGACTTATCAGTATGGTACTGTACTTCTGTAGAAAGGATGCTAGGCAGCAAGTGTCCAGGAGATGTTTGGGATGAGAAAAAAATTGTACGTGAGCTTGGTGTTTACCTACACAATAGACTAATTATGTTTTTGGTTTGGTCCATGGGAGATGACTCCCCCAGAGCTGCTCAACGTTTTAGTGTTTGCCTGCCAAATATTTTCCTTTTCCTCCCCAAACATTGCTTGGTTCACCTAATTGATTTGCATTTCTCTGTGAGAAATCTCAGCTTTTAATTCCAGATGTAGAAGTGGACATCTTCAAATACCTCTCATTCCTGGGGGAATCCTTTGTTTGGAATGCAAAGCTTCTGTTCTCTTTACAGTTTCTCACTAGATCAAGCACTTTCTGTTGCTTTTGCCGCTCCAGCAAACTTTGCATACATTAACTTGTTTCCCAGTTCTGTGTAACACAGCTTCCAAATGAGACAAAGACAAAAGATGCTATTGGTGTCTGCTAAAGTTGGATTTGTTTCTGATGGAGAGGTGTATGCAGCAAAATGTCTGCCTCATTAGTAAAACCTACTTGCATTTTGTGTGTGTTTAAGTATGTGTTTTACAGTAAATCTTCAGTCTGAGGACTTCTGGGGAGGCAGACAATATGCAGCTGTAGCTAACGTAGTAGCACAGTTGAGTGTGTGACGTAATGTAAAAAGGAATATTAATGTTGTTAAGTATCTTGTTCTAAAAGCTAAGATTAAAAAAACCCCACATTCAATAAAAAGCTTCAATTTCCACTTGCTAATAACAACTGAACTGAATGTTGTGTCAATATTACAACAATGTTAACAAGGCAAGTTCTAAGAACAAACACACAAATCTCCTCTGTACATATCTGCAACAGACTGAGAGCACAGTGAGGGTAGCATCTGTAGCCAGCTCTGTTCTCAGACTTTTGCCACTCATGACAGTTAGGTGGCAAGATGCACATAATGGTGATCTGCAGTGGTGTCCTGTTGTCCGTTTTCTCAGCCTTGCAAGTAGTTCCTGCCTTCAGTTGGCAGTGGGGGTGGGGTGCGTCAGTTCTCTTCACAGCTCTGTCTGATATGAGATGTTTGCAGACTATTGGCTATTACGTGCATAGTGTCTGCTCTGCCTGGGAAGAGCCTTGTGTCTGAGATGGAGAAGCTGTCAGAGATGTCAGACTGAAGAGGCAGATGCTGTCAAGGTCCCATTGTTGGGTAGGTGGCATTGGCCAGAACTTGGACAGTGGTGAGATAGGAAATGGTCCTAGAGGAAAACAGTACAAAACAATCCTGAACATGGCATTCTTGGATCTGGGGTTGGGGAGGAGTGCTGGGATTTCCCTGGTTCTTCTTTTCCTGTTTCCTAATTTTTTTTTAATTTTATTTTGTGTCTTGCCACAGATAGTTAAGCTTGTACCCTCGTTCTGCCACATATGCTGGGGCTTCCTTTTGCTGTCATAACTGAGCTGCATCATGATATAGGGCATAGAGGAAGAGAACTGCTCCACATGCATGGCTGATTTATTTCTTTGGACTTGGTCCTGGATATCACAATGAAGAAAAAGATAGGGTTGCACTGCTGCCAGCTTAAAAATGAAGCCTATGTGCACAAGCTGTTCTCAGCCTGCTGGCTCGCAGGTGCTCTTGCTGTGTGTTGCTTATGTGCAGCACTATGTCCCTGCATACTTGTATGGGTGTTTGCAGGGTTAGACTATGGGGCAATAGGAGCTGGGATCTATTGGAGAAATGCTTGCACAACCACGGATGGAGTCAGATGTACTGGGCTGTTGCTGGGAGGGCACTGCAAAGAGAAGTGCCACCCGGGCATTAGTTTGCTTAAAACCTAAATAAAGATTTGCAGCAATTAAACTTTGTATGTTGGTGGTTCTGATGTTCATACTCCCTTGCAGAATTGACCACTTCTTAAAACAGGCAGCTACAGCTATGTTGAGGAGCCTGTGAGATTGTTTCAGCTGAAGAAAGTGTGAGAAGCATGAGCCCTGGTGTTTCCCAAAGCAGGGAAGAGAACACAGGTATCTTGTTCTAATCGGTAATTGCAAGATTTGTTACCCAAAGAGCGAGGTATTTATCTGATGATGCTGTCACAATCTTTGAACAGTCGTGGCCCAACACAACTGATGATGGTGAAGACCTGCAAGCAGCAGTCAGCAGATGGTGCTGCAATGCCGCTCTGCCGCACAGCTTAGACCTGCTCTACAACAGCTTGGAAAGACCTGGCTCGGAAACCCTGCATTGCTCCTTGGGAATCTCTGCCAATTTGTATGTTCCCACACTAGCCTCAGCTTGCTTGTATTCTCTTCCTGGAGTTTAACCTGACATAATTTTTGATGGGGATTCAAAATGTGCAAGTACTGTGCTCTGAGAAGTGATTATTGCACAAACAGCTCAGTCCCATGGGTATGAGCTAGCTCCACATATTACAAAAAAACCCCTATAATAGTTCTGACACATCATTGTCATCATCAGGCTGTGAAAATGGCCTTCTGAGTGGATTTCATCCATGACTGCCAGAAGCATGTGGGACCCCATGGGTCTGGTGCTATGTGATATTTTCATTAATGCTATCTGAAACAAGCATAGGCCTGTTAAATTTGCAGAGCGTGGAAGAATTGTGGTGTGCAGTCTAAAGAGGGTGGGAGAGGCCTGAGAACAGTCTGCAAGGGTCACTGCAAGGAGGAAAGAACAAATTAATCCTTTGTTTTCATGCTGGGTAAGACACAATGTTCTGGTCTCAGACA